>NC_079893.1:19758697-19963792 GCF_024868665.1 Triplophysa rosa | reverse complement strand
GCAATTTTTGGGTAAAGTAACGCATTAAGGAATGTAAAATACAGTTAAAAAGACAATGTCCCTTTCAATTTAATATCATGAAAAGGCACAAATACTGGATGCAATATTTGTGTGCATGTTTTAATATATGGCCTATAAGTAACAGCAACAAAAACAGTATAAAAGGAACAAAACGCAATAAATAACAGAAAAACAAAATAACAGAAGAAATGAGAATATGGTAAAAAAAACTGGCCCGCGTCCTATTTATACCTTTGGAATCTGGCCCTCAAAGAAAAGTAGTTGAAGACTCCTGGTGTACAGGCAGATTGGTGGATCAAGTCAAATTCCATCTCATTTGAACTAAGATTTTGCATGTTAATGTAAATTTCGTTGCATGCATTTGTTTGTTTCCTTGGTCTTTTGTAATCTGCTTTTATAAATCAATATGGCGTCATGTTTATATTAAGTGATGTTAATGTACACAAAGGCTTAGATATTATATATATAAATCCATTTTAACATTAAATTATAATTAAAACATTTATATATAATATAAATAATTATATAAAAGCAATATTTTAGTGGGACTCTCCATTTATGGAATCAGCACTGCTTTGGATAAGGAATTTGTTTGTGGGATTTGCATGTTGTAAGTCAACATCCCAGTCTGAGTAATAAACTGTTCAGCGCTCATTCATACCTAAACCCCTAAAGCTTACTAAGGCAAAGATGAAGTTTGCTCTCACTGGACATTTTCTTTTTGTCATTTATGGACTGACAGCAGCTGTAAATATAGTACACATTTTTGTGCCTGAACTATTAACCTGGGATGATGCTCAAACATTTTGTAAAACTTTCCATACAGATATGTCCTACATCACTAGTGAGGGGAATCACCAGATGCTGACCGAAGCTGCAGGGGGAACCTTTTTTCAAAGTTGGATTGGTCTGTATAGGCAGGGTGGAAACCCACACAACTGGATGTGGTATTCTAGACATGCATATGAATTCAGTGAATTGGACTATAAAAACCAGGTTGGTTATGACTGTGTGTATGCCACACCGAACTTATGGCAAAATTATTTGTGTACAGTTCAACTGAATTTTTTCTGCTATGACAACTTTGAATTGAGGCTCGTGAAAGAAAACCAGACATGGGAAGAAGCCCTTGAGCACTGTAGGTCTTATTACATCGATCTGGTCGGTGCAACATCTCAGTATCAGTTCGACCTGTTAGGTGCTGTGGACCAAAATTCCATGACAAGCCCAGTGTGGATGGGCCTTCATTTCCTGACTGAAAAATGGATCTGGGTGAGCAGGAGTTTTAAGCATCTAACTTCACTGGCTCACTGCTGTCCTGTCCAGCAGAACCATACTGCTGTGGAGCCTATAACAAAATCACTGGACAGTTGGAGAACAGAGACTGTGATGAGAAGCTCAACTTCGTCTGCTACTAAGATCTTCACATATAATAAATGCAGTCAATATTCTTATTTCTTTACTAAATGTATGAAATAATGTTTAGAAAACTAAATAATGTTTTAGAAAAAAGTAGTTTCACTTTTTATAGTAACTTGTAATGTAGCTAACTACTTTTTCAGATGGGTTGCTTAACTATGTTGGCTGGAGTGACTTGTAGCTTATGCATCTAGTTTCAGAGTAGACTTCCCAGCAATGCTGTGTTTAATAGACTTTTTTAAATAACTGATGTTCAATGACTAAAAGTTGGGGTTGTCCACATCTGACCCAACCATTCATTGAAACAACAAGACAAGGTGACACAGGTACACCTGCTCTACCCTTCAAGGCCTTAAGATGTAAGAAAATAGATCCTTTTGAGGTTAGATTAGATACAAAAATATTTCTCCTGGAGAAGGGGTCACGGAAATGGAGGTGGCAGACGAGAACACAGGAACAGAGGACCCATTTGCAGACAGGGGGTAAGGGGTTAACAAGGACTTTAAACAACAATACAAAACATGAAACAAAAACCCATGATGGGGTAACAAAACAAAACACCTAGGGTAGGAACGGGAACATAAACAGGAACATCGACTCACTACCCTAAACTGGACTAGATGAACTAGACAGGATACAACATTGGCCATAATTACAAATACCTAAACTAGAATAGACTTACATGGCAAACCCAAGACAAGGCGGGTGACAAAGACACCAGCAAACACTCCAAAAACTGACAATGATCCAGCACAAGACAGAAGACACTGGGGCATTAAATAAGGGGACAAATCAAGAGGGAACAGCTGTGGGGGATGAAATCACTACAAGCAATAATGAGATAACGAGAGGGCGGGAACAGAGACAAGACCGGAAAGAGCATATGAAAGGCCAACAGGGCCAGAATGCCTCTCTCCACATAAAACAAGAGGTTATGTCATGATTCTGCCACTAGATCAGGGGTCACTAACTAGCGGACTCCGGTCCGAATGCGGACCGCGAGATGCGTCCATCCGGACCTCAAAGACTTTTGACATAATAAAAAAATGAACGCCTAACATTATATTCTAATGCAATCAAATTTATACCAGGCACATCAAGGTCCGCTCTGTAGCAGTTTGGGTCCTACGGCGCCACGGACAGTTAACATATGCGCACTGTCTCTAGTTCAGACGTCGTTGAGTGAAGAGAGCCGAGACAGACTCGCTGCACAACGCGCAGACAGATGTAACTGTCAGTGACTGAAAAACAACGTCCTTTTCAAAACTTAGAAAAGTTGATGCCGAAAACCATGTTTTCCGAGATTAATGGGTCGAGAGATTTGCATTTATTCTTTCTGCATCTACATGCACGAGACCGGTTTGTCTCATTTGCTCGGAGTCTGTTGCGGTTGTCAAAAATGGAAACCTTAAACGGCATTATGAAATTAGACGTGGACACTTTGAAGAAACTTACCCGCAGCAGTCCGAGGTAAGGACACGGAAATATATGAGCTCAATATTAGCTCAAAGCCCAGTAGTAGCGATCTACACGGGTCCTCCCTCACTCACTTACCACCCAACAACCAGCATATGAATGTTCCCTAAAAATACAGTGGATCTTAGGAAAACATAACAAGCCCTTTACTGATGGGAAAAAAGTAAAAGAGTGCATGGAGGCTTCTGTGAAACACTTTTAGAAGGAAAATAAAGACATTAACTAAAATAAAATATTAAACAACCCCCCCTTTCAGCTGCAACAGCCACAAGAAGAGCTGAAATGTTATCAGAGGATGTTCAGTCACAACTTGATGCTGCTATTTGTTAATCTTAGTTCAGCAGAAAACAACACTTTAGTTTTCTTTTAAAGTTGTTAATGTTGAAATGAATGTATGTTCAGTGCAGGTTTAGAGATTAGGGCATTTTGCACATGTTCCTTCATTATATTGTTGTCAGACATCGTTATGCCATCGTATAGATATAAAAAAAACATCTATTCATATTTTTAGGTATTTAATTGTCCGGACCTCGGCTGGTAAGGAGGGTTCGTTTACTGGACCTCAAGGAATTTTAGTTGAAGACTCCTGACCTAGATCAAGAAAAAGCCCAAGGACGAAAGATGGGGCAGAACCATGACCAGAAGGCCCACCGAGGGTTACTGGCTCAGGGTAAACCCTTTTTTGACTGATGACACCAGGGCTAGTCAACTGGCGGCCCGCGGGCCAAATGCGGCCCGCCAATCATCTTTACCTGGCCCGCCTTAACATTTCAAATAAGTGGAGAGACTTTAAGAATGGTGTGCTTTAAATGCACGTCCTCCTGAGACGCCACATCTTTAAAAGTCCAAAACGCTGCTACATTCAAAACGAAAGTAATTCCCGCGGCTCATAATGTTTTACGTCTTATAAAGCGATTTGATCGGTCAGTCCAAGAAACTTAATGTTATTTACAACGTTATAATCAGCAATGCATTGCACAGCCACAGGCAATCGGTTTGCGCACGCGATAGGTCGTGTTCTAAAACGCGTTTTGTGCCCTTGAAAGTAGGCTAACTGTAGGAAGGGTACACCACGTGAACGGTTGTCTCAGATAAGGGAAAAACGTCTTGGTTACGGATGTAACCTCGGTTCCCTGATGGAGGGAACGAGACGTTGTGTCGAACCGACAGAATGGGGTTTGTCTTGAGAACCTATCATCTTCTGAGTATTTAGAAAAGGCCAATGAAAATTGGCGAATGAAATTTGCATGCCGGGCTCCTCCCCGGATGTCCGGGTATAAGAGGGAAGCCGGCGTGCTCATTCATTCACCTTTGGTCTGAGGAGCCTAAAGCATCCTCCCCCGACCGCTGGGGTGGGCGGCCAGTGTTGTGGCATGAGGGACACAACGTCTCGTTCCCTCCATCAGGGAACCAGGTTACATCCGTAACCAAGACGTTCCCTTTCTGTCGGTCTCTCGACGTTGTGTCGAACCGACAGAATGGGGTTCCTATGGAAAACCCACAGCACTGAGCCGCGTCACAATCTCTGCGGAGCGACGTTGACTGGCCTGGGCGAGTCAGACGAACACGCTAGCGCGAAATTATGACCTTCCAGTGGAGAGGAAGGGGGACCCAGAGCTTTCCACAAAAAGTTGGGAAGCCCCCTAACGCCGGCCGTCACGGGCGGAGGCCTGATTCTCTAAATGGCGAGAAGCCGCCCGGCACCGTACGGGCCACTGGGTAAGCATTTTTCCCCCTGGGGGAAAAACGCTGCAGAGGCACTACCTACCGTAGGGAGGAATTAGTGGAGACACCACATGGTCTCACCACAGGGAGAACTCATGGGAGGAATGTGGGACTGCAGGAGTTAACCGCAAGGTGGGAGTCCACCTGGGGAGGTCATGGGTTGCCAAGGTGGGAACCATTCATGAGTACATCAGAGGACAGCCCACGGAGGGGGGGTTACCACGTCTGGAGCACTAGGTCCGGTTAGAGCTATGTGGGAGATAACTCAACTGTTCCCCGGCCTAAGGGGGCAGGGCTGCTCTGCCCAGCCTGTCCCCTGGAAGGGTGCTTAGTGATGGATGGAATGCCTGTTCTTTACCCGAGGGGAAAGAAGTGAGGCGGGATCGCCACTGCTCCCCCCGGAGGGGGAAGGGCTTCCGCAGGCGTAGCCCTACCGGCTGCCGGTCCCACACCTTGCCAGGATGCGGGCTGACACCGGTTCCGCGGTAGGTATTAGAACCTCACGAGTTGTTGGCATAGCCCAACCCGCAGCTCTGCAGATGTCTGCCAGAGAGGCGCCCTGAGCCAGGCCACTGAGGGGTGTGCCTCACCCCAACGGGCAGGAAAAAGATCGGTATGCCCTAACGAGGGCATCCACGATCCAGTGCGCCAGCCTCTGTTTGGAGACAGCCCTCCTGCTGACCTCCGAAACAGACAAAGAGCTGCTCAGAGCTTCTGGGCTCTGCGTGCGGTCCAAGTAGAGGCGCCGTGCGCGTACTGGACAAGCACGGATAGGTTGGGTCTTCCTCCCCGGTGGGGAGCGCCTGCAGGTTCACCACCTTGGTCTCTCGGGAGAGTGGTGGGAACCTTGGGCACGTAGCCGGGGCGGGGTCTCAAGATAACGTGAGAATCCGGCCCCGAGTTCTAGGCAATCTGCGGACACGGAGAGTGCTTGAGATCCCCTACCCTCTTGGAGGTGAGCGCAATGCGGAACACCGTCTTTATCAAGACTGAGAAAGAGCGGTACAGAGCTCGAACGGGCGAGGGCACTAGTCGCAAGGTACAGCCGGTAGGTGGTCACCCTCTCGCGCCCCTTAGGAACCTAATGACCAGGTCGTGCTGTCCCAGAGGCTTCCCAGCACTGGGTCATGATGAGCGGCCGTAGCGGCTACATACATTCCCAGTGTGGAGGGGGAGAGGTTACTCCCCCGTCTCTTTTGAGGACGGACAGCCCGTACCCGACCGAGCAACTCCGCGGGTCTTCTCCCGAGAAGAGCACCAGGACGAGAAGAGGCGCCACCTATGGGCGTATAGCCGCCCAGTGGCCGAAGCCCTAGCCTGAGTGACGTCCCAACCGGACCGGGGGTGGGTCACTCAGGATCTCCTCGTCCCGTCCAGACATGGAGACCAGGTTTTGCCTGGGATGCCATAACGTGCCCCTTCCCCTGGGGAAGCTGTCGCCAGGGGGAGCGGCCAGGGGGAGTTGTTGTCAGAGCCTCAGCTCGAGAACCAAGTCCTGGTTAGGCCGAAGGGGCGTAACTAGTACTTGATGCTCCTCTTCCCTGCCTTGCACAGGCCTGTGCAATGAGGCTCTGGGGGAAGCGTACTTCCGCTTGTCCCGCGGCCAGCTGTGGCAAGGGCATCCGTGCCGAGGGTCCTCGGACAGGGAGTACTCAAGCGGACAATGGGAGGAGTCGGGGAGGCAACAGGACCACCTGTGCCTGGCCAAACTGCCCCCAAATGAGCCGCTGCGCGGGGAGGGAGTCGCCACTCTCCGCAAGGCGTCAACTGACGAGAGAGCACATCGGCTGTCTGGTTCAGGAGCCTGGGATGTGGTGGCTCGCAGGGAGCTGATCACCTGCTGACTCCAGAGGAGGAGGCGTCGGGCGAGTCATGTTAGCTGCTGTGAGTGAAGAATACGCCACAGCAGCTGTGCTGTCTCGACCGGACCAGCACGTGCTTCCCTGCACGAGAGGAAGTTCCTCAATGCAAGTAGCACAACCACAACTCTAGGCAGTTGAATGCCAACGCAGGCGGGGGCCCGTCCACCGCCCGACACTGCTCGCCCTTGCACACGGCACCCCTTAGGGTGTGTCGTCAGAAAAGCGTGTGACCAACGCCTGCTGCCGGTGTGCCACGCTCTCCAAGGAACTTGACTCTGCAGCCAGTGTTGGAGCGGTCGTATGTGCATCGACCCGAGGGGGGCCACCCCCGCGAGGATGCCATGAATCCCAGGAGCCTCCTGTTACAGGGGGACCGCTGACTGTCTGATCTCAGGCAGTTCAACACTGACCGGGCGCGCTAGTCCTCGCGCCCCCCCCTGGGGTGAGCGGGGCCGCTCGTGAGGACAGAGTCGAGTTCCATACCGAGAAAGAGGATGCTCTGCACCGGGGAGAGCTTGCTCTTTTCTCAGTTGACCTGTAGCCCACCGATCTAGTGCCGGAGCACCAGGTCCCTGTGTGTACACCACAGATCTCGAGAGTGTGCCCACTTGAGCCAGTCGTCGAGATAGTTAGTACCCGTACACCTCCTTCCCAACGGGAAGGAGGGCGGCTTCCACGACCTTCGTAAAGACTCGTGGAGACAGGGACAGACCGAAGGGGAGGACCCTGTACTGATATGCCCGTCCCTCGAACGCGAACCGTCGGAACGGCCGAGTCGAGGGAGGATCGAGACATGAAAGTACGCGTCCTCAGGTCGATTGCCAGAACCAGTCCTGACGCCTGACGGACGCCAGGATGGCTTCTGCGTGACCATCCTGAAAGGCAGCAGTGTAGGTGCCTGTTCAGAACACACAGACCCAAGATAGGGGCAACCCTCCGCCTTTCTTAGGGACAATGAAGTACGGGCTGTAAAACCCGCTGAACACCTCGCGGTGGGACGGGCTCGATCGCTCCCTTCACCAGAAGGGAGGCGACTCCGCCCGAAGTACGGGGGCATCCCTGCCTCTGCCTGAGGTAAAAGGACGTCCCGGAACTTGGGCGGACGTGTAGCGACTGAATCGGTAGCCGAGCGGATCGTCTTCCTCAGCCCAGCCTGACAGTCTGGGGGCTCCAGAACTGTGACAGGGGGACTAGAGGTTGATCTGCTTCATCGCCCCCCGGAGGGTGGTTCGATGGCTAGCAGGGAGATCGGCTCTGCTCTATTTCCTGCCTGCGACTGCGCAGCTCAACGCACTGTCTGACTGAGAGTGCTGAGGGCTGGTGTTTATACTCGACATTGCGCTTTCCATGACGCAACGTCGAGTTTGCCGTTCACCGTCGTGCAGAGGGTGGAGCGGCGTGAGGTAACCCAGAGAGAGAGGAAACTCTCCTTGAGAGTAAGTGGGCGCCAGCCCCCCAGAGGGGGCCAGCAGATGGAGAGGACGGGGCAGGATCCTCCCTATCCGACTCCCAGGATGTGGCTTACGCGGACTCGGGAGAGGCCGCTTGGCTCGCAGCGTGCGGAGCGCAGCGGCTCCACAGTAACACCAACCAGCCCCCCTTGCGAGACGGGTCGTCGAGAAAGCGGACCTTCTCAGCGTTACTCATCTGCGCAAGGATCGGCCAGAGGAGTTTCTCATGGACCACAAGTGTGGACATCGTCCGACCCAGGGCCCGCGTGGTCACCTTGGTCGCCCGTAGAGCGAGGTCGGTGGCCGCGGAGTTCCTGCATAGCGCTGGGTCGGTCTTACCCTCGTGGAGCTCTCTCAACGCCCTGGCCTGGCAGGAGCCATAGCGTGGAGAGAGGAGGCAGCTTGGTCCGCCGCAATGTAAGCTCTCGACACCAGAGATGCCGAGACACCACATGCTTGGACGGGAGTCTAGGTCGAGCCCCCCCCAGGTGGCCGCCGCCTACGGGCACGAGTGCACCGCGGCGGCAACTCCACCTGGGGGACAACACGTATCCTCCAGCTGTCTCAACCTCGAGGGAAGAGAGGGTGACAGAACTTTGTTTGACGTGAAACGTGCCGGAAGGGGCTTCCAGGTCTTACAAAGTTCCTCATGCACTTCCGGTAAACACGGCACTGGGGGCGGGCGCGGCTTGGAGCCGCGCTCAAACCCGAGGCGCCATGTAGCCAGCCGCGAACGCCGGGAGAGGCAGTGCGGGCACTGCAACCCAACACTCACGGCGGCCCGGGAAAGCATGGCCGACATCTCGACATCCGCTTTTTCCTGGGCTCGACCCCCCGAGGGAGGGAGCCCGAAGGAATCGTCGGAGTCGGATGGCAGTACGTCACCCCCCGATGCTGCAAGAATCTCATCATCACGCATCGTGTCCGAATACGTGATTGAGGAATAAGACGGCGGACCGTCTTTTTGGGGAACGGTCAGACGAGCGAAACGAGGTGTGAACGGTCCGTGAGCCGTGGCTGGCGGATTATCGCTCACAGTAATCCTCATTCACCCTCGCTGCTTGCCATAGCGGACGGCAGGGCCGTAGTCCTGCCGCCACGGAACGGGGAGCAAACGAGGTGGTGGCTGAGTCCCGTGGGAACACAGCCACCTGTGACGCAACGTCTGAATCGTCACCGCCCGCAGTGCGGGCAGGACGTATCCACAACGTCTGCCCCAGCGTACTGGAAGCAGGCATTGTGTCCGTCCCCCTCCTCGATGAGTGTGTTGCACCCATGAGAACAGCGGGACAAGCCACGCTGGAGAAATTTGCTCTTTTAGAAAAGGAAATTGCTTCGAACACCTCCGGAACTGCCGAGACGCCCAGGGGAGAGTCACTGCAGGAAGGGACCGTCCGCTGTCCACGTCGTAGATTCCAGCAGAAAGAATGATCACCAGATCGTAGAGAAGCTCATCAGATGCGTAGGCTCTGAAGAACAAAAGGTGAATGAATGAGCACGCCGGCTTCCTCTTATACCCGGACATCCGGGGAGGAGCCCGGCATGCAAATTTCATTCGCCAATTTTCATTGGCCTTTTCTAAATACTCAGAAGATGATAGGTTCTCAAGACAAACCCCATTCTGTCGGTTCGACACAACGTCGAGAGACCGACAGAAAGGGAACGTGTTGTTTTTATTACTGCATTCATTATGAATAATGGCATATTTACGAAAAACAGCTGTTCATCTCCCCCAGACTCGCACTATACAAAGGATCTGCCCTATAAGTGCGTGGGGCACATGAATGGATCGGAATTCACCCGAAGATGTGATAATAGCGTTCAGTTTCTTGCACAGATCAATTGACTCGCTTTATAAGACGCAATTTAACGTCACAAGGGGCAGGGATTACTTTTGTGTTGAATGTATTTGCGTTTTTTACTTTTATTGATTTAACTTTAATTAATTCAACCAAATATCTTCATAAATATCTTCTTGAAAAAACAATGCCACCCACATCTCGATGTACTGGAGGACTGTGGGTGAGTAAATTAGTAGCAATTTTTGGGTAAAGTAACGCATTAAGGAATGTAAAATACAGTTAAAAAGACAATGTCCCTTTCAATTTAATATCATGAAAAGGCACAAATACTGGATGCAATATTTGTGTGCATGTTTTAATATATGGCCTATAAGTAACAGCAACAAAAACAGTATAAAAGGAACAAAACGCAATAAATAACAGAAAAACAAAATAACAGAAGAAATGAGAATATGGTAAAAAAAACTGGCCCGCGTCCTATTTATACCTTTGGAATCTGGCCCTCAAAGAAAAGTAGTTGAAGACTCCTGGTGTACAGGCAGATTGGTGGATCAAGTCAAATTCCATCTCATTTGAACTAAGATTTTGCATGTTAATGTAAATTTCGTTGCATGCATTTGTTTGTTTCCTTGGTCTTTTGTAATCTGCTTTTATAAATCAATATGGCGTCATGTTTATATTAAGTGATGTTAATGTACACAAAGGCTTAGATATTATATATATAAATCCATTTTAACATTAAATTATAATTAAAACATTTATATATAATATACATAATTATATAAAAGCAATATTTTAGTGGGACTCTCCATTTATGGAATCAGCACTGCTTTGGATAAGGAATTTGTTTGTGGGATTTGCATGTTGTGTGTCAACATCCCAGTCTGAGTAATAAACTGTTCAGCGCTCATTCCTACCTAAACCCCTAAAGCTTACTACGGCAAAGATGAAGTTTGCTCTCACTGGACTTTTTCTTTTTGTCATTTATGGACTGACAGCAGCTGTAAATATAGTACACATTTTTGTGCCTGAACTATTAACCTGGGATGATGCTCAAACATTTTGTAAAACTTTCCATACAGATATGTCCTACATCACTAGTGAGGGGAATCACCAGATGCTGACCGAAGCTGCAGGGGGAACCTTTTTTCAAAGTTGGATTGGTCTGTATAGGCAGGGTGGAAACCCACACAACTGGATGTGGTCTTCTAGACATGCATATGAATTCAGTGAATTGGACTATAAAAACCAGGTTGGTTATGACTGTGTGTATGCCACACCGAACTTATGGCAAAATTATTTGTGTACAGTTCAACTGAATTTTTTCTGCTATGACAACTTTGAATTGAGGCTCGTGAAAGAAAACCAGACATGGGAAGAAGCCCTTGAGCACTGTAGGTCTTATTACATCGATCTGGTCGGTGCAACATCTCAGTATCAGTTCGACCTGTTAGGTGCTGTGGACCAAAATTCCATGACAAGCCCAGTGTGGATGGGCCTTCATTTCCTGACTGAAAAATGGATCTGGGTGAGCAGGAGTTTTAAGCATCTTAACTTCACTGGCTCACTGCCGTCCTGTCCAGGAGAACCATACCGCTGTGGAGCCTATAACAAAATCACTGGACAGTTGGAGAACAGAGACTGTGATGAGAAGCTCAACTTCGTCTGCTACTAAGATCTTCACATATAATAAATGCAGTCAATATTCTTATTTCTTTACTAAATGTATGAAATAATGTTTAGAAAACTTTTGTAGACCTACAAACATAATATGTTTATTTCTTTTCCTTTTTTGTATACCTTTAGTGCTCTTCTGATCAGAATAAGAGATGTAAGGAGGAAGATAACTTTGAAGAGCAATATTGTTTTAATATTAGTATTGATGCTTAATATATGTAATATCTAATGTTTACTTGAACATATAGAAATATATTATGTGACAAATTATATAAAACTTTATTTAACTTTCTTTCTTGCCTTCTTTTTTCTTTCTTTCTTTGTATGTTTATCTGACAATAAATGCTAATGATGTACCAGTTCACTCTCAATTAAACTCTTTAGAGTGCCGCAAAGATTATGTATTTTTGTAGACCAACCTGGAAGTTAGCACCGTTTGTGCTCATCTTGCATTATTTCTGAGACTTTTATATGAGATGACATTTAACTTGCCCACCAATGGAAGTTTTAGCAACTTGTTAGCAACCGCCCAGGTAATAAAAAATATTTTTTTCCCCTTTTATTAAAAATGAGTGCATTAGGCCGTCAATAAGCTGATATGCTATTAAGCGCTGACAAAATTCACATTTAGGAGAAATAACCATTCAAAACTGACAGTCTGGCACGTGCGCTCAAACAAATCTAGAAATTCCATGACATCACGCTACACTTCAGCCTCTTGTCAAAGTTCTCGTCTCAATCAAATCCGCTTTAGAATCCGAAGAGTCCAGCCCCCTTCACTAGCAGAGCTGCTTAAGTGGAGCCTCATATCATCCACTTGTTCGCGCATTTATTATGTCCTACATGGTGAATGACGCATAATACACTAGATGGGAGATAGGGGATGATCCAGACATTGTAAACATTAACATTAAAGTCTTAATTTTACGTTAGCGTCACGCGAGTGGTTGCATGTGAGAGTTATCCGGTTAAGAGACAAACCCAGCTAACACAGTACGTTCTGACAACGTCGCCAGTTTGTTTTCATTTGGTCCCCATGACATTACTTTGTGACCACGTTCTGAGGACGTCTTGGAAACGTTCTATTTCTTAGAATTTTTGCTTACGTTCCAGAAACGTCCTAGCCACGTCCTCAAACAACGTCGTGAATTAATCCCATGGAGAACGTTGTAGCGACATGATGTACTGGTCTTCAGATAACCTGGACACTGGTCATTTCCCAGCTAACACAGTTACGTTGTGACTACGTACCTATACCGGACCATATTCGTTGCCACGACGTACCATAATAACGTTCCAGCGACGTAACTTTGTGATTCCCATATTCCTCCTGATGACGTAACATTGGATGTTGTTGGGACATGGTGATTACTTCCTGAAGACATACCTGGAATGTACCATATTCGTCGCAGCGACATATTAAATAACGTTTCTGGGACGTGATGAGCACGTCCTAACGACCAAACAGTCACGTTGTTAAAATCTTTTTTTTTTTTAATTTAATTTAAACATTTATCATCCCTCACATGGAGGATTAAATTAATTTGTGATTTAATCTGTGCATTAAAGATTACATTTTAAGCATAATTGGAGTAATTTTCTATTCAAATATGTATAAAGCACAGTATAACGATTATAAAACTCAACACAGCACTGTACATCACAATCAGATATTTTATCTATACTGTAGTACATGACATAAATAATCAAAGACTTCAACACAATATAGAGGATTTAAAGCAGATATTTATTGACAGAGATGAATAAACATTGTGTTTAGGCTTAACATTATATTCTTGTCTTACCACATAAGTTTAGCAGTTTGTCCGTTTAAAGGAAACAAAAATCAAAAGCTTCTTTATTCACACTCACAAACATCAGGGTCCGTTCATTTAAACGCGCCAAATCGATCGAAAATCACTAAAATAT
The DNA here is from genome assembly GCF_024868665.1 of Triplophysa rosa. Taxonomy (NCBI): domain Eukaryota; kingdom Metazoa; phylum Chordata; class Actinopteri; order Cypriniformes; family Nemacheilidae; genus Triplophysa; species Triplophysa rosa. The sequence continues at coordinate 19,950,430 of NC_079893.1, read as the reverse complement.
GTGTTTACTCTCACATCTGTAAGGTATAAAGTAAAGAAAGAATATTAATAAACCGCTAAAGTAAAATCATGCAGTGAGGTAAAAAGAAATGACCGCTAACGTTGAAATGATGAAAGCGCGCGGCTCTTTGCAGAACAAAGAAGGCGAGTGCGTGCTGGAGAGGCTGCTAACTCTGGGACAATGCTAACTTGCTTCCGTGTTTTGCATACAAAAATATGTAATCTCTGTGTCTAGCCCAATCGTTATTCGGTGTCTTTGGATTGACTTTGTATGTAATTTACAAAAAATGACTTAATTCGCATTTGGTGTGAACACATCTTAGGCCAACCCAGAAGTTAGTTGTGGTTTCTTGGCTTATATTTTATTTCACGCTTCGCACCAGCATGAACTGTACTGTAATGTGTGCTTGCTTTTGAAAAGATGTGCTGTTCTTTTTCTATGTTACTATTGTATATGCTGTGTATATGACCACACACAAAGATTAAGGTGTGATTTGACCCCAACACTCTAAAACAAAAAAAGGTGCTATATAGCACTAAAAGTGGTTCTTTGCTCGTAATCATAGGGGAACTACTTTTAGTGCTATATAGCACCATATCTTGGTGCTTCAGTGGTTATTAAAAGGTTCCTCAGAGGTTCTTTGGGGTAGCACAGTTTCCGGATAAAGAACCTGTTAAGCCCCTGTGTGGTTCTTCAGCGGTTCTATATAGCACCTCAGTCATACCAAAGAACCACTGAAGCACCAAAATATGGTTCTATATAGCAGCAACAGTGGTTCCCCTTTGATTACGAGCCAAGAACCACATTAAGTGCTACATAACACTATTTTTTTAGGGTGTAGACATTACTGATGTGACAATTCACTTACCTGACTTTGGAAAACTATGCTTTAAAAACGCCTTGGTTAGGACTGTAACCTCCGTTCCCTGGTGGAGGGAACGAGACATTGTGTTGAGAGACAGACTGGGGTTTGATCTTGAGAACCTATTGTCTCCGAGAGGAATTTAAAACGCCAATGGGCTTTGGCGAATGGCACACGCACGCCAGTCCCCGCCCCGTGCATACGGGTATAAAAGGGAGGCGGCGGCGGTCATTCACTCACCCTTTGGGCTGAGGAACCTGAGAGACATCTGCCGGATGCTGCAGCGGGTCGGCGAAGCATTGTGGCATGAAGACACAGCATCTCGTTCCCTCCATCAGGGAACGGAGGTTACAGTCATAACCGAGACGTTCCCCTTCAGTCGGTCTCTCGACGTTGTGTTGAGAGACAGACTGGGGACCTATGTTTACACGCCACGGCGCTGAGCCATATCACGACCTCAAGCGGAGCGGCACTGACTGGACTAGCGAGTCACAAGTGAGCGCTACTGCGAGATGTAATCTTCCGGTGGGATCAGCACTAGTAGCATACTGAGAAGCTTGTACCGGCGGCCATCACGGGCGGTGGCGTTCGTCTCTATAGTGAGATGCCTTCCGGTGCCGTAAGAACACTGGGGAAACACTGTTCTCCTCGTTAAAGAGTGTGTTACGGAGGCCACATCCTACCACAAGGGGAGGTTACATGTGGAGACACCAACATGGTCTCACCAGAGGGGAGAACAACATGTGAGAATTTGTGTCAGCCCGAATGGGGGGACAGAACCCAGGTGGGGTAAACCACCGGAGGGGAGGTCACAGGCTCACCGAAAGGGGAACCAGGAGTGAGGAATTCAACATACGGGACGACCCTGCAGGGGAGTCACTACGTATGGGACAACAGTCCTAGTATAGGGTCCACCTGAGCAGGGGCGACTCTACCAGTACTGGACTTGGTTCCATAAACCGCTCCACCCGGTTTGTTACCATAATTGCCAGTTTAGTGATGGATGGAATGCCTGTACTTCACCCTAAGGGGGAAGTAGGGTGGTTAAATAGCGCGCTAGACTCACCTGGAGAGGGGAGAAGGCGCTTTCGCAGGTGTACGCCCAACCCAGCGGTCGACCTTACACGCCGGTAGCGTGTAAGACCCGCACTGGTTCCACGCGGAGGTTGTAAAACCTTGCGATGGTACTGGGCATAGCCCAACCCGCAGCACTACATATGTCTGCCAGAGAGGTGCCCTGAGCCAGTGCCCACAAGGAGGCCATACTCCGAGTGGAGTGCTGTCACTGCAAGCAGGCATGCGACTTGGGATTGGTTATGCCAAAGTGATGTCATCCACAATCCAGTGTGCCAATCTCTGTTTGGAGAGAGAGCTGCTCAGAGCTTCTAAGCTCTGCGTGTGGTCCAAGTCATACTGGACACAACGTGTTGGAGGTTGGGTCTTCCTCCCCAAAGGGGAGTGCCTGCAGGTTCACCACCTAGTCCCGGAAGGGAGTGGTGGGAACCTTGGGCACGTAACTGGGCCGGGGTCTCAGGATAACGTGAGAACGACCGAGCCCGAATTCTAGGCACCCATGGGACACGAAAAATGCCTGGAGGTCCTCCACCCTCTTGATAGAAGCGAGTGCCATCAAGAGTGCCGTCTTCATCATCCGATGAGGAAGACTGGCATCTCTGAGGGGATCGAAAGGGGCCGTACCAAGGCCCTGTTAGACCACATTAAGGTCCCAAGAGGGTACGGAGCGCGGTCGAGGTGGATACACCCTTCTCGTGCCCATAAAGAACCTGGTGACCAGGTCATGTTGGCCGAGAGACTTACCCTCCATGAGATTCTGATGAGCGGCAATAGCGGCTACATACACTTTCAATGTGGATGGGGAGAGATTACTCTCGAGTCTCTCTTGTAAGAAGGCCAAAGCTGACCCGATCGGGCAATTCTGTGGGTTCTCCCCGCGGGGAGAAAGCCAGGATGAGAAGAGACGCCACTTATAAGCGTATAAATGCCTAGTGGCGGGGGCTCAGCCTGCAGGACGGTCTCTCTGACTGCCGGCAGCAAGCCACTCAAGGTCTCCTCGTCCTGTCCAGGGGCCAGACATGGAATTCCAGAGAACTGGTTTGGGGTATCACACCGTGCCCTTCCCCTGCGGTAGAAGGCTCTTCATCAGGGGAATCGGCCAGGGGGAACTATCATCAGAGCCACCAGGTCTGAGAATCAAGTCTGGTTGGGCCAGTAAGGCGCAACTAGCAGTACTTGATGTCCCTCTTCCCTGACCTTGCACAGGACCTGTGCAAGGAGGCTCACTGGGAGGAAGGCGCACTTCCGCTTGTCCCGCGGCCAGCTGTGTGCTAAGGCATCCATGCTGAGGGGTCCCTCGGTCAGGGAGTACCTGCGCCTGGCCGAACCGCTCCCATATGAGCCGGACTGCGCGGGGATGGAGTCGCCATTTTCCGCAGGGCATCCCCTGACGAGAGAGTGCATCGGTTGTCTGGTTCAGGTCGCACGGGATGAAAAGTGGCTCGCAGAGACTTGGTCACCTGCTGACTCCAGAGGAGGAGGCGTCGGGCGAGTCGTGACATCTGCAATGAGCGTATGCCGTCTTGATTGATTTATGCCACAGCAGCCATGCTGTCCTCCCGGACCAGCACGTTTTTGTCCTGCACGAGGGGCTGGAGCCTCCTCAGTGCCATAAGGACAGCCAGCAACTCTAGACAGTTGATCTGCCACCGCAGCCGGAGACCCATCTACTGACCCGATACTGCGTGCCTGTTGCACACGGCACCCCACCCCTGCAGGGAGGCATCTGTCATGACCACGACTCACCTCGATCCCAGGGGTGAAGGTGCGAAGGCACTGAGGCATTAGTAGTGCGCCTGGTGCCGGTGTGCTACGCCGTTCCTGGAACACGACTCTGAATCCAGTGCTGAAGCGGTCGCATGTGCATCAACCAAAGAGGGATTACCCCTGTTGAGGATGCCATGTGCCCCAGGAGCCTCTGAAAATGTTTCAGCGGGATCGCTGAAGTCCGCCTGGCAAGTTTCAGACAGTTCAGCACCGAATGCGCACGCTCGTCTGTGAGATGCGCTGACATACGGACAGAGTTTAGTTCCACACCGAGATAAGAGGAGCTCTGAGCTGGGGAGAGCTTGCTCTTCTCTTGGTTGACCCGCAGATCCAGACGGTCTAGGTGCCGGAGCACGGGGTCCCTGTGCGTACACAACACTTCTCGCGAGTGCGCCAAGAAGCCAGTCATTGAGATATTTGAGTATCTGCACACCTTGCTCTCTGAGGGTAGCTAAGGCAGCCTCTACGAGTTTGAAAACCCGTGGAGACAGGGCCAGACCGAAGGGCAGGACCTTGTATTGATACGCTCTTCCCTCGAACGCGAACCGCAGGAACGGTCGGTACCGAGGGAGGATGGAGACGTAAAAGTATGTGTCCAACAGGTCGATTGCCACGAACCAATCTTGGTGATGAACTGAGCCCAAGATGCGCTTCTGCATCAGCCTCCTGAACGGCAGCTTGTGTAGGTGCTTGTTCAGGAGGCGCAGATCCAGAATGGGGCGCAGCCCCCCCCTTTTTTAGGCACTATGAAGTCCGGGCTGTAGAACCCGGAAGACATGTCGGTTAGAGGGACAGGTTCGATCGCACCTTTCGCCAGAAGGGCGGCAACCTCGGCCTGAAGCACGGTAGCGTTCTCCCCTCGCACTGAGGTGTGGAGAATGCCCTGAAACTTGGGCGGGCGCCTGGCAAACTGAATCGCATAACTGAGATGGATCGTCCTCTCTACCCAGCGTGATGGGCTGGTGCACTTTTGCCAAGCGCCCAAGAACCGTGACATCGGAACCAGAGGGACGATCTGCTTCACCGTGCCGTGGGAGGCTGGTTCAGTAGCTGACAGAGCGGTCACCTCGCACAGGGCGGGACCCCGGGGAGGTTGACTGCTCTGCTTACTTACCTGCTTGGTGTTACCTCCGGCCAACGCAACGTCACATGGAGATTGCGGAAGGCAGCGAGAAGTTATGTCACACAGCGCACCTTCGTATCGAGAGTGCTGCGGGGAAGCCTGGAGAGAGAGAAGCTCTTTTGAGATAGAGTCACGGCGGAGCAGTCTGCTTCTTCACCACAGAGAACCTCCACGGTGTCACTACACAGCCCTGCTTGCGAAATGATAGGGGCTTCTGAGCGTCACCACACAAGATTGAGCCACAGATGTTTCCCTTGGACCACTATCATGGACACCGTCCAATCCAGGGCACTCGCCATGGCCTGTGCCAGTGCGCAGCCGGATCGGTCTTCCCATCAACCAGATCCTAACATGCCTAAGGCCATCAAACGTAACGTGTAACTTAGTTGACACGTGCCGGACGGCTAGTTATGGACGCTGCGCGCTGATGCCCCCAAATTTTTCCCAGGTCGCCCGGCGGTGCCGAACGGAAGCGTCATGGGGCGTCGGCGATGCCCGGGGGACCCATGAAAAATGCCCGAAGTGCCTAATTTTTGAGTCACGGAACGAAGGGTTAGGCGCTCTCTTGGGCAGAACCACAAGGGAGCGACTCGACGTATGGTCCCAGCCTAAGCCACGCGCGCCCTTCAGGTTGCGACCGGGCCTCCCGAAGAGCGCCTGAACATCCCCATTTGCAGCCTACGGGCCGGCTCCGGACCCCAACGTACACGAGAAGCCTACGCGTGCCCCTTGTAACCTATTTTGGGCGGGGCTTCCCGTTGGCCACGTCTCCATCCACAGAACGTCTACGCATCCCCCTTGCAGCCTAAACTTGAGGGAGGCCTGCCCAACGCCCCCGAAGACCCGGACGCCACCCGGCGCCCCGGGGGACCCCGTCTCGGAGCTGACTGCCTCATTTGAGCCCAGCGGCTGTGTGACACACACTTAAACAGCCCAAAGCCCTTTTCTTTGACTTTTGAGTCGAACGTGCACATAAAAGCGCCGGTGTGCATCGACACAATGTTTTCTCACATCTGCGATTCACTCGAAGGGCCCAAAATTAGGTAGACAGAGTAAGACCCCTGTCAGTGGTGTCGTTTGCTTTGGCAATGATTTATCCAGCTTAAACCATCAGTAGAGTGTATAAGAGGAACAGCCCTTCACAATGACGTGCATTAAGGCTCACAGTTGTGCTCCAGAAGCTTAAAAATGGTGTGTCCATTAGCTACCTATGGGAGCCGTGCCAAAAGTGTTACGTGTGGCATGTACATACGAAACTTATTTAATGGGACCCTCATAGGTAAATAATGGACAAAGCCTATTAAGGGTCATTATAAGCCTAAGTAAGGAGTTATATAGCTTAATCCAACAGTAGAGTGTATGAGAGTCACAGCCCTTCACAATGACGTGCATTAAGGCTCACAGTTGTGCTCCAGATGCTTAAAAATGGTGTGTACATTAGCTACCTATGGGTGCCGCGCCAAAAGTGTTACGTGTGGGACTTCCTGTGACCACAGGAAGTCCCAGTCGTAACTTATCTTGTGGGGCCCTCATAGGTAAATAATGGACAAAGCCTATTAAGGGTCATTATAAGCCTAAGTAGGGAGATATATAGCTTTAACCAACAGTAGAGTGTATGAGAGGCTTAGCCCTTCACAATGACGTGCATTAAGGCTCACAGTTGTGCTCCAGAAGCTTAAAAATGGTGTGTCCATTAGCTACCTATGGGAGCCATGCCAAAAGTGTTATGAGAGGGATGTACATTGTCAACCTATGTGGGAATTGTCAAACAAGTTATGTGTGGCATGTACATTCGTAACCTATTTAATGGGAGCCTCATAGGCAAATAATGAACAAAGCCTATGGAGACACATTCCTTCATGATAATGTACATTAAAGCACAATATTGTGCTCTACAGGTTTAAAACTGTGTAAATTCGCCTCCTATGTGACAGGTAAGGAGTGGGATGCATTTTTGTGAATTGTTAGGGAATTGTTTTTGGGAATCCAATCCAAAACGCTTTGTCACACACGCCTATTTCTTACATCTGTAGCTTATTTGAAGGGCCCTCATATGTGACGAATGTACAAAGCCTCTAAATTACCATTATTTGCTTTGGCAATGAGTTATACAGGTAAAACCAATAATATTGTACACAGAAGATACATTCCTTCACAATGATGTACAATAAAGCTCATAGTTGTGCTCCAGAAGCTTAAAAATGGTGTGTCCAGTAGCTACCTATGGGAACCATGCCAAAAGTGTTACGTGTGGCATGTACATTCGTAACTTATTTAATGGGACCCTCACAGGTAAATAATGGACAAAGCCTATTAAGGGTCATTATTTAACCTTGGCAATGAGTCATATGGCTTAAACCAACAATATAGTGTATAAGAGGCACTCTACTGTGTAAATGACGTCCATTTAAGGTCACAGATGTGCTCCAGAAGCTTTAAAATGGTGTGTCCATTAGCTACCTATGGGAGCCGTTCCAAAAGTGTGTGTGACTCAGTTTGGCAATTACCTGTTTATTACAGCTTTGTAACATGGTTATTATGCTCAAAATGACAATACATGTGTAACTTATTTAATGGGACCCTCATAGGTAAATAATGGACAAAGCCTATTAAGGGTCATTATAAGCCTAAGTAAGGAGTTATATAGCTTTAACCAACAGTAGAGTGTATGAGAGGCTTAGCCCTTCACAATGACGTGCATTAAGGCTCATAGATGTGCTCCAGAAGCTTAAAAATGGTGTGTCCATTAGCTACCTATGGGAGCCGTTCCAAAAGTGTGTGTGACTCAGTTTGGCAATTACCTGTTTATTACAGCTTTGTAACATGGTTATTATGCTCAAAAATGGTATATACATGTGTAACTTATTTGATGTGGCTCACATAGGTGTATAACGGACAATACATGTGTAACTTATTTAATGGGACCCTCATAGGTAAATAATGGACAAAGCCTATTAAGAGTCATTATAAGCCTAAGTAGGGAGTTGTATAGCTTAATCCAACAGTAGAGTGTATGAGAGGCTTAGCCCTTCACAATGACGTGCATTAAGGCTCACAGTTGTGTTACAGAAGCTTAAGGTGTGTCCATTAGCTACCTATGGGAGCCGTGCCAAAAGTGTCCGTGACTCAGTTTGGCAATTACCTGTTTATTACAGCTTTGTAACATGGTTATTATGCTCAAAATGACAATACATGCATAATTTATTTGATGTGGCTCACATAGGTGTATAAGGGACAATACACGTGTAACTTATTTAATGGGACCTCATAGGTAAATAATGAACAAAGCCTATTAAGGGTCATTATAAGCCTAAGTAAGGAGTTATATAGCTTTGACCAACAGTAGAGTGTATGAGAGGCTTAGCCCTTCACAATGAAGTGCATTAAGGCTCACAGTTGTGCTCCAGAAGCTTAAAAATGGTGTGTCCATTAGCAACCTATGGGAGCCGTGCCAAAAATGTTACGTGTGGCATGTACATTCGTAACTTATTTAATGGTACTCTCATAGGTAAATAATGGACAAAGCCTATTAAGTGTCATTATTCAACCTTGGCAATGAGTTATATGGCTTAAACCAACAGTAGAGCTTTGTAACATTGTTATTATGCTCATAAATTGTATATACATGTGTAACTTATTTGATTTGGCCCACATAGGTGTATAACGGACAATACATGTGCAACTTCTTTAATGGGACCTTCATAGGTAAATAATGGACAAAGCCTTTTAAGGGTCATTATAAGCCTAAGTAAGGAGTTATATAGCTTTAGACAACAGTAGAGTGTATGAGCGGCTTAGCCCTTCCCAATGACGTGCATTAAGGCTCATAGATGTGCTCCGGATGCTTAAAAATGGTGTGTCCATTAGCTACCTATGGGAGACATGCCAAAAGTCTTACGTGTGGCATGTACATTCATAACTTATTTAATGGGACCCTCATAGGTAAATAATGGACAAAGCCTATTAAGGGTCATTATAAGCCTAAGTAAGGAGTTATACATATTTAACCAACAGTAGAGTGTATGAGAAGCTTAGCCCTTCACAATGACGTGCATTAAGGCTCATAGATGTGCTCCAGAGGCTTAAAAATGGTGTGTACATTAGCTACCTATGGGAGCCGCGCCAAAAGTGTTACGTGTGGGACTTCCTGTGACCACAGGAAGTCCCAGTCGTAACTTATCTTATGGTGCCCTCATAGGTAAATAATGGACAAAGCCTATTAAGGGTCATTATAAGCCTAAGTAAGGAGTTATATAGCTTAATCCTACAGTAGAGTGCATGAGAGTCACAGCCCTTCACCATGACGTGAATTAAAGCTCAAATATGTGCTCCAGGAGCATTAAAATGGTGTGTACATTAGCTACCTATGAGGACCCGTCAAATAAGTTACGACTGGCACTTCCTGTGACTCGGCAAAACCACAGGAAGTACCAGTCATAACTTATTTGACAGTAGCCTCGTAGGCTTACAGTGGACAATACTGTAAACGGTCAATTTTTTAGACCGTAAACAACTTTCTTCTGACAAACCTACAGATGTGTATCCTAGAAGCACCCCGCATTGGTATATTGCACACCTCAGGCTATTAACATGCTTATTTTGCATACAAACGCACTTTTCACAGAAATTAGTCTCTCACCAGCATTTTCAGCAAAAAACTGCTTTATTCTTGTACAAAAATCTCGGGGCTTGGAATGCTAGTTCGTCACACCCTCTTGCATCACATGTTCGAAGCCCATGCCCCTCGCTGTACGGCAAGTGCTCGAAAAAAAATCACAAAAAATATTCCCAAAAAATAAACGGCCCGCAACGTCCCCAAAACGTGCAATATATTAGATAACGAGGCCGTACCGAATTCAAACTCTGAGAACCGAATGAGGGGGCCGCGAGGAGCTATAGAATTTGAATCTGGGTCATTTGAAGACTCCCTGGGCGTTCCGGGGTCATCGTACGATAGCCACCTATGAGAGAAATAGGATATGTTGCATGTGTCAGAGGCTCCCGTACGGGCCGCGGAGGCCCCAGGAGCCCGAAACATTACAGAAAGTTGTGTCACGTGACTCTCGACGGCATACCGATAGGGCTTGGTCGTAAAGTGAAATTAAATATTTTTTCTTATTTTACATACATCTCCCTGCCTCTAGTGGTTCTCTATGGGCTCGGGTATCCGACGTCTTTCTGACAGAAACCTCCCCTAAGCACGAACGAGCAAGGTCACGAAGGACGCCCGGCTCCTCTAGGGGGGCGCCACGGCCGTGAGGGAGAGAAAAAAGGAAGAAGGGCGGTGAGCGAGACGTTTTGGCATCTTTTGGATGTCGCGCCACGAATAGGCTGCAAGGGACAGCAAACTACCCACTATAGGAGTGCTGCGGACGCAAGGGCGGCGAGCGAGACATTTTGGCATCTTTTGGATGTCGCGCCACGAATAGGCAGCAAGGGGCAGCAAACTACCAACTCTAGTCGCGCTGCGGACGTGAGGAAGACTATGGCAGAGTTAGGCGGTCAGGGGGATGCGAAAGGCTCCTCGTGGATGCGGTGATGAAGATTAGGTGGTCAGGGGATGAATAGGCATTTTGTGGAGCGAGGATCCACGCCCGCAGCACTTTGACACCCATTGTGGTGTCCGTACGATGCCTCTCCGGGAAAACGGCCCCTATACTCCGATAAGGGAAAAAAGTCCCAATCATAATAAGAGTGAGCGAGAATTTGGCGTCCAATTCAGGTATACGAGCCTTTCGTCTGCCTAATCGACCGATGGCAATCTATATGAATGGACAATTGTCCACGATTTACCTAACTTCCCTTGCACTTTGACATATGACCCAATGGGTCGCCATAGCATTATGGGCGTGATGGACCGCCATAGCATGGAGGGCGGAAGCAGTTTAACCCACAGCATTGTAAGTTTTCGATACAAGTGTCAAAGAGCTTACATGCCCTGGAAGGGAGCCTTGGTCGACCCCTCCAAGTGGCAGCGTCTGCGGTGCACCGCGACTGCACATTCCACCTGGGGGGTCGACATATCCCTTAGCTGGCCCTCCATCCAGGGAAGTAACAGCTCCTGAGCCCATCAGACAGGAACACGCGGCAAACGGCATATTCCACGTCTTTGTGAGCTCCTCATGCACGGCCGTCCTCTCTGCGTCGCCTCATCTTGGGCTTGACCACCTGGAGGCGGGAGCTCCAAGGGGCTTCGCATCCGATGCCAGGAGGTAGCTGTCCAAAGTTATGACAGAAAGTTTGTCCCATCCCGTTGTCCATTGTTCGTCCACGCCCGCTATGGGATGGTACACCGCTGCCCATCGTGGACGAGCCAGGTGAGCGTGCCGGGGCATGGATTATCCGCGAGCCGAAGCTGGCGGAGTGACATCCATGGGAATCCCCGATCACCCCCCGCTCGCTGAAGCGGTTGACCTCGCCGAAGCGGCAGTCGAACTCGCTCAGGAAGCAGACGGGGTTGCGGCTACATTCCAGAGAATGTAGCCAACTGTGATCGCAACACCTTAATCGACGAGCCCTGCCACTGCATGCTGGACCCCCAACATGCAATACAGGTGTCGTGCCCGTCAGACTCGAGGATGAGTCTGTCACACCCAAGAACACAGCTGCAAGGCATGCCCGAAGACAGTGCAGACTGTGAGAGGAAATTTTAGAAATATCTGCAGCTCACTGCCGAGACGCCCAGGGGAAGTCCGCCACTGAGAGGGAGAAATCCGCTGCTTCGCGTCGTAAATCCAGCAGTCTGGAAGAAATCTCGAAGAGATGGAGCGCTTGACATGTACGTCATGCAGGTTCCGAAGAACAAAGGATGAGTGAATGACCGCCGCTGCCTCCCTTTTATACCCGTATGCACAGGGCGGGGACTGGCGTGCGTGCGCCATTCGCAAAAGCCGACTGGCATTTTAAATTCCTCTCGGAGATCGGAGTTCTCAAGATCAAACCCCAGTCTGTCTCTCAACACAACGTCGAGAGACTGACTGAAGGGGAACTTAGACTTCACATGAGTATTTAAACCACCAAATATTGACATCTGTCCTATCAGGATGGGGAAAATGTTTGATAAAACAATATTATTTTTATCATAAGGTTGACTTTGCATGGATTTGCCCATATGTACATTTCTGAAGGCGAAAACAAGTATTTGCGTTTGCCTTTTGGGTCCCACATAACCGGACATCGCCTAGGGTTAAAAAGGAACTGGCATCGATTTGAATTTAGAATTATTAGCTTCTAGATAAAAATGACCCTACACTGTAAAAATAAAAGGTGCCTCAATTATCCAGTTGTCTACTCAAAGAACCTTAAACTGTATTTTAAGTGCTTCAAAACTCTTTTCCTCATAATAGGGTTATTGGTGGAACCATCTATTCTTGGTGGTTCTTCCAGGAACTTATAAGATTCTCGAATAACCCCATATCCAGTTCTGAAGTTCTGCAGTCACCCTTTCACTCCAGTGGTACCTCAAAGTAGGGCTGCAGTCAAGTCCACCATTGTCGAGTCCAAGTCAAGTCCAAGACCAGGACTAGTCGAGACCGAGTCAAGTCCGAGTCCAAAGAGGTTCGAGTACAAGTCAAGTCCGAGTCCAGAGAGGTTCGAGTCCAAGTCAAGACCGAGTCCAGTTGAGACAGTCAAGAGAGACAGAAAAAAAGCATGACTACAAGACCACATACTTAACTATTGATAATTTATGTGATGCAAGAGACAGCATATCTTCTATTCTAAGATAATCATTTTCATTATTGTTTGTAATGATCAAAAAGCAGATAAAATAAGGTCATTTTATTTTTACTATATAGGTATAGCACCAAAGTCACAAAGCCGAAGTTAACTGTTTATTACTTTAAGGAACTTTTTTTATCAGCCCTCCTAACAGCAAGGTTGTGCAGCAATGAACACTTTTGTGCGTGTGTGCGTGCGTGTGCGCGCCTGCCCGTGCACGTGTGTGTTCGATAGAGGAGCCGCTAGAAAGAGCAGAGGCTCCACGGCTTGTTCATAAGCACGTCGGTGCCCATCCTTAAATAACATGTTCATCACAATGACAATAAAAATACAATCAATCTTATCTTTAAGCCCTACTTTCCAAACTTTCTAAAATACTCAAATGCAATGCTAACTCTGAAACATGGCATTAACTTACCTCTCTTTGTGATGCCTTTGCAGGTGTCTTACGAAATTGGATGTTGTCCCACATGTTTCGGGGAAAGTTTTGTTGCAAAAAGTTTCCTTTTAAGCGCACTGTCGATACATTTATTATGGTTTGTAAAACCAATCTGTATTATGCCGCTGCTCGCTGACATCGTGCCTGATGAATGATTGATGCTGGTTCCACAGGCGTATTAAGACCTCATGGTGCCCCTGGGCAACAGCCCCAGAGGTGCCCCCCCATCAACCCACACGCAAGAATCCACTCATTAAAAGATTTATATATTAAAAGATTTTATAAGAATGAAACTCAGCAATTTACAATATACTATTTTACAAGAATTATACATTAACATGACACTTTTGTAGAATAGAACACAAAAAACAACTCTTTCCATTAAGTATTTTTAACAATTAGGCCTACTGTAGTTAAGGGGCACCTGCTTTCTGTTGTAATGTTACATTTCAGGTTTTGATGTAGTTTAAAAAAATCACTAACATTTTTTTAACAGGTGTAAATGTTGTGCGTGCCACAAAATGGGGGTACAGGGACACACACACACACACACACACACACACACACTATAGTTTGCATGTATGTATTCACATTAGGGGGACAATGGAACAATGTACAGATTTTCAGGACATTGGGACTTTAATTCACCAAAGTGGCATTCACCAGATTACAATGTATAACAAGGTTATTCATCAAAATAACATGAAACGTTATTGTTACTATTTTAACTGCTATACAGCTATTCAAACGCTCTATTTAAGCACAGTATGTGTATATTCTTCTTACTAAACGATCACATAAGTACTAAGATAAAAGTGTACTCCACTAAAAAGGACACATATGAATTGATTGCTATAGTGATGACACCGACCGTTCTTCACTTTCACTTTAAAACCCAGGTTTGGATCTTCAATAGTGGCCTTACTTCCACGTACTATTATTAGCATACATTATCGGCACTATAACATCTTATTTCTGACGCATGCCATGTATATATACCTTTATTAATCAGTGCTAATCCCCGCATTTTAGTCTCCGCTACAACAATGCGCTCTGCATCGTTCCCGCTTCCATCTGTTTGAAGATTAAAGTGTAGGCTACACGAAAGACGACTCGCCTCATAGCAGTCACTTGTGATTGGCTGAATGTTAATTCACTCAAATCTATGTAACTAACCAGATAACATGGGCGGGAATTTTGGCGGAGGTGTGTCGAAAAAGTGCGGAGGACAGAACCATTTTTATCTGAAAGTGGGGGTATTCCCGCACATGGTGCCACGCCTATTTAGCGCAGATGCGTGACTTAAGTCTTAAAAAAACAAGTGCTTATGTACATTTATAAAAAATATATATTTTGTATTGCGGGTTTATTTGGTGCCCCTAAAGTCTTGGTGCCCCTGGGCACTTGCCCAATTGCCCATATGGTTAATCCGCCTCTGGCTGGTTCGCGCCGCCGACGAATCGTTCATTCGAACTGGTTCTTTCTTTTTAGTGAACCGGTCGAATCGTTCCCGTTTAGCGTCTCCCGTAAACACTTAATATTATCCACAAATTAATTCAGTTATTCACTTTCTGGCGTGCATGAAAGTCCCGCGGACTTGAACCAATATACCGGAGTATTTAATTACAACAACAGCACACTGAACTGAACTGCTGTGTGAAAAGAGAATTTATGAGCACGCGCAGCTCTCATTCTAGAGTCGAGAGTCGGCAACAGTTTTCGGATCACAAGAATATTGCTCTATCAATGTTTTGTTTTGAAGGAGAAAATAAAACATATATCACTGGACTCGGACGAGACCGACTACAACATTTGCGAGACCAATGACCAAGTCCGAGTTCAAATACCAACGAGTCCAAGACAAGTCCGAGACCATAAAAAACGTCTCGAGTCCGGAAATAAATAAAAAAAGGTTATTGTAAGATCCGTAAACATAAGTTGTTCCTAGAGAATCTCTCTTGTATAAGAAAGCATCTATAGGAACCCATGAAATAGGGATTTTTAGTGTGTGATTATTTTGATGTTATATAAGAATAAGAATAGTCCAAAGTTAGCTTTTTGGCCCCTGCTGTGAACATACATTTAAAAATCATCAAGGTTATTTATAAAATTCTCAGCAAGCTTGAAATTTCACAATTAAGTATTTCATATTTCTTACTATTAAGATTATAATAATTGGAGACAAAACATTTTTATTCTACGCGAAGATATAAGTCACTGAAATCTGTTGAAAAATGTAAACGTTGTTTTTGTGCTTTCCATCAAAACAAAGCGCAACTGTCCACTGTGTTTATAGCGCAGTCTCGCCCTCCACAGTACTGTGGCGCTGTTGGCCCATTGTCGCTATCATTGCATGAGTGCTCTCCTATGTTGCGCTCACTCGATAGGCGGGAATGGTTTCAAAATAACAGATCTTTCCCAGTGCTCGAATTGAAGGGGGGCTGGGGGGATTCCGGGACCCCCCATAAGGCATTAGGAACCCCCCATAGGAAGTAAAAAATAGACTTAGGGGGTCCATCAGATATTTTTATTTGAGTAAAAATGATAATGACAAATGTGATTAAATTCATGCAATGGATATGGTAAATTTTGTGAATTAATTATTAACAATAATTTATATTAAGTTTGTTTATGGGCTAGTTGTCATGTCTCTTTAAATTTTAAACGTCTAAAGACCACTAAGCGCAGGACATCGTTGACATGACTGCTTGATCGGCGTCGCTCCGGTGAAGCTAACATCAGCTAAAAATGGAGAATAATAAACCTCCACTCGCAGTCGGGAAGAGGAAGCTTCTACTTTTTTGAGGGTTAATTTTCTCTCTCTGTATATCATTCCACTGTATTTATCAACTCCATGTCGGGGCTTTTGTATTGCTTGTGTAAATTATTATTAGGTCTGGTTCTGGGGTGCTAGAGATCTCGGTGAAGATGAGTGACAGATTTTTGTAATTATAAAGGGAGTGCTCCTTGTGCGGTTTCTGTGGTATATATAATCCATTCAGAATTGTATAAAACTTGTTCCCTTTCTGTCGGTCTCTCGACGTTGTGTCGAGCCGACAGATGGGGTTCGCTCTTGAGAACCTATCAACTTCTGACTAGTTTAGAAAAGGCCAATGAAATTGGTGAATGAATTTTGCATGCCGGACTCCGGCCCCGGATATCCGGGTATAAAAGGGAGATGGCGTGCTGCATTCATTCACCTTTTGTTCTTCGGAGCCTTCCTCTGCTGCCCGTTCCGTGATGGCAGGACTACGGCCCTGCCGCCCGCTACGGCAAGCAGCGAGGGTGATGTGAGGATTACTGTGAGCGATAATCCGCCAGCCACTGGCTCACGGACCATTCGCACCTCGTCTCGCTCGTCTGACCGTTCCCCAGAAGACGGTCCCACCGTCTTGTTCCTCAAACACGTGTTTGGACACGATGCGTGATGATGAGATGTCTCTTGCAGCATCGGGGGGTGACGTACTGCCATCCGACTCCGACGATTCCTTGGGCTCCCTCCGTCGGGGGGGTCGAGCCCAGGAAGAAGCGGACGTCGAAATGTCAGCCATGCTTTCTCGGGCCGCCGTGAGCGTTGGGTTGCAGTGCCCGCACTGCCTCTATATATAGTATAAACACCAGCCCTCAGCACTCTCAGTCAGACAGTGCGTTGAGCTGCGCAATCGCCAGGCAGGAAAAACAGCGGAGCCGATCTCCTCCCCGGGGGCCCTCCCCCGACAAGGGATCCGCTTGGCAGCTTCCCAGGCCATCAGGCTGGCTAGGGAGGACGATCCATCTCGTCTACGCGATCCAGTTCGCCAGACGCCCTCCCAAGTTTCGGGGCATCCTCTCTACCTCAGTCAGAGGTGGGGATGCGCCCATGCTTTGGGCCGAGGTTGCCACCCTTCTGGCGAAGGGAGCGATTGAGCCCGTCCTACCAGCTGAGATGTTCAACAGGTTTTACAGCCCGTACTTCATTGTCCCAAGAAAGGCGGGGGGCTGCGCCCCATCTTAGATCTGTGTGCCCTGAACAAGCACCTACACAAGCTGCCGTTCAGGAGGATCACGCAGACGCGCATCCTGACGTCTGTCAGATGTCAGGACTGGTTCATGGCAATCGACCTGAAGGACGCGTACTTTCATGTCTCGATCCTCCCTCGACATCGGCCCCTTCGGTCTGTCCCTGTCTCCACGTGTCTTCACGAAGATTGTGGAAGCCGCCCTCCTTCCCCTCAGGGAAAGAGGTGTGCGGGAACTGAACTATTTCGACAACTGGCTAATCTTGGCACACTCGCGAGATCTGTTGTGTACACACAGGGACCTGGTGCTCCGGCACCTAGATCGGTTGGGGCTACAGGTCAACTGGGAAAAGAGCAAGCTCTCCCCCGTGCAGAGCATCCTCTTTCTCGGTAGGGAACTCGACACGGTCTCCATGACAGCGCGACTGACTACAGAGCACGCCCAGTCAGTGTTGAACTGCCTGAAGGTTCTCAGGCAGTCTGCGGTACCCCTGAAACAATTTCAGAGGCTTCTGGGATACATGGCATCCTCGGCGGGGCTGATCCCCCTCGGGTTGATGCACATGCGACCGCTCCAACACTGGCTGCAGAGTCGGGTTCCTTGGAGAGCGTGGCACACCGGCAGCAGGCGGATGGTGATTACGCCTCTCTGCCGACGTACCCTAACCCCTTGGTCTTCAATGACCTTTTTGCGGACAGGAGTCCCGCTAGGGCAGGTGTCAAGGCACGTCTTGGTGACGATGGATGCCTCCTTGCAGGGTTGGGGTGCCGTGTGCAACGGGCACGCAGTGTCGGGCGGTGGATGGGCCCCCGCCTGCGTTGGCATATCAACTGCCTAGCGTTGTGGGCTGTGCTACTTGCACTGAGGAGGATACAACCTCTCATGCGGGGCAAGCACGTACTGGTCCGGTCGGACAGCACAGCGGCCGTGGCGTATATCAATTGTCAGGGTGGCGTTCGCTCACTGCAGCTAACACGACTCGCCCGACGCCTCCTCCTTTGGTGTCAGCTCTCTCATCAGTCGACGCCTCGTGGAGTGTGGCGACTCCATCCCCGCGCAGTCCAGCTCATTTGGGAGCAGTTTGGCCAGGCACAGGTGGACCTGTTGCCTCCCCGGACTCCAACCATTGTCCGCTTTGGTACTCCCTGACCGAGGCACCCTCGGCACGGATGCCCTTGCGCACAGCTGGCCGCGGGACAAGCAGAAGTATGCCTTCTCCCCAGTGAGCCGCATTGCACAGACCCTGTGCAAGGTCAGGGAAGAGGAGCATCTAGTGGTACTAGTTGCACCCTACTGGCCCAACCAGACTTGGTTCTCAGAGCTGGTGCTTCTGATAACAACTCCCCCCTGGCCGATTCCCCTGACAGAGGACCTTCTGTCACAGGGGAAGAGCACGTAATGGCATGCCAAGCAGACCCCTGGAACTTCCATGTCTGGACGGGATGAGAAGATCCTGAGTGGCCCACCCCCTGCGTGTTTGGGCCATCACTCAGGCTAGGGCCTCGGCCACTATGCGGCTATACGCCCATAAGTGGCGCCTCTTCTCGTCCTGGTGCTCTTCTCGAAGAGAAGACCCGCAGAGTTGCTCGATCGGGAACATGCTGTCCCTTCCTCAAGAGAGACTGGAGAGTAACCTCTCCCCCCTCCACACTGGGAGTGTATGTAGCCGCTACGGCCGCTCATCACGACCCAGTTTCTGGGAAGCCTCTGGGACAGCACGACCTGGTCATTAGGTTCCTAAGTGGCGCGAGAAGGCGACCGCCTCATCCGCGCTCCGTACCCTCTTGTGACCTAGGTGGCGGGCCTCAAGAGCCCCCCCCCTTTGAGCCCCTCAGAGCTGCCGCTCTTTCTCACCTCACAATAAAGACGGCTCTCCTGATGGCGCTCACCTCCAAGAGGGTAGGGGACCTACAAGCACCCTCCGTGTCCACAGATTGCCTAGAACTCGGGCCCGGTGGTTCTCACGTTATCCTGAGACCCCGGCCCGGCTACGTGCCCAAAGTTCCCACCACTCCCCCTAGAGACCAGGTGGTGAACCTGCAGGCGCTCCCCACTGGGGAGGAAGACCCAACCCCATCCGTGTTGTGTGTAGTACGCACACTGCGTCTCTACTTGGACCGCACGCAGAGCTTCAAAAGCTCTGAGCCGCTCTTTGTCTGTTTTGGAGGTCAGAATAAGGGGAGGACTGTCTCCAAACAGAGGCTGGCGCCATGGATCGTAGATGCCGTCGCTACGGCATACCGATCTGAAGATCGCCCCTGCCCATTTGGAGTGAGGCACACTCCTCATGGGCACTGGCTCAGGGCGCCTCTCTGGCAGACATCTGCAGAGCTGGGGGTTAGGCTACGCCCAACACCTTCGCGAGGTTCTAATACCTACGCGTGGAACCGGTGTGAGCCCGCGTCCTGCAAGGCAACATGTAGGACCGGCAGCAAGTAGGGCATACGCCTGTGAAAGCCCTTCACCCCTTTCTTAGGTGGGTCAGCGGCTATTTCCGCCTCCCTTCATTCCCCACTGGGTAAAGAACAGGCATTCCATCCATCACTAAGCACCTTCCTTGGGGCAGGCTGGACAGAGCATTCCCACCTCGGTAACCTATGACCTCCCTAGATGGACTCCCACCTTGCCGTTAACTCCTTCAGTCTGCACATTTTCCCATGAGTTCTCCCCTGATGGTGAGACCATCTTGGTGTCTCCACTAATTCCTCCCTATGGAGGTAGTGGTCTCTGTAGCGTTTTTCCCCCAGGGGGAATAGTGCTTACCCAGTGGCCCTTACGGTGCCGGGCGACTTCTCGCTGTAAGAGAATCAAGGCCTCCGCCCGTGACGGCCAGAGGCAGGGGCTTCCCACCTTTTTCCAAAAAGCTCTGGGACCCTCTACCTCTCCACTGGATGGTTACAATTTCAGTCAGCATCGCTCCGCTGGAGATTGTGACGCGGCACGGCGCTGTGGCGTTTTCCATAGGAACCCATCTGTCGGCTCGACACAATGTTGAGAGACCGACAGAAAGGGAACGTCTTGGTTACGGATGTAACCTCAGTTCCCTGATCCCTCTCCAGTCTCTCTTGAGGAAGGGACAGCACGTTCCCTCCATCAGGGAACTGAGGTAACATCCGTAACCAAGACGTTCCCTTTCTGTCGGTCTCTCGACGTTGTGTCGAGCCGGCAGATGGGGTTCGTCCTTGAGAACCAATCGCTTCCGACTTCTTAGAAAAGGCCAATGAAATTGGCAAATGAAATTTGCATGCCGGACTCCGCCCCCGGATATCCGGGTATAAAAGGGAGACGGCGTGCCTTTTTCATTCACCTTTTGTTCTTCGGAGCCTTCGCTCATGATCAACAGACTTCGCTACAAGATAGCAACTACAAGACTGACGGTTCTACGACGTGGAGCAGCTTACTGTCCCTTCCTGTGGCGACTTCCCCTGGGCGTCTCGGTGGTTCCAGAAGTGTTCGAGTTGCAAATGTCAAATGTCAAGTGTCAAGAGCAAATGTCTCCAGTGTGGCATGTCCCGCTGTTCTCATGGGTGCAACACACTCATTGAGGAGGGGGACGGACACGAGGTCTGCTTCCAGTACGCTGGGGCAGCCCTTGTGGATACGTCCTGCCCGCACTGCGGGCGGTTGACGATTCAGACATTGCTCCACGGGTGGCTGTGTTCCCACCGGACTCAGCTACCACCTCATCTGCTTCCCTTTCCGTGACAGCAGAGGCTACGGCCCTGCCGTCCGCTACGGTGAGCAGCGAGGGTGATATGAGGATTACTGTGAGCGCTAATCCGTCAGCCATCGGCTTGCGGACCGGTCGCACCTCGTCTCGCTCGTCTGACCGTTCCCCATGAGACAGTCACACCATCTTGTTCCTCAACCACGTATTCGGAAACGGTGCATGATGATGAGATGTCTCCAAGCTCGAAGCCGCACTCGCCCACAGTGACGTGTTTTCCCGGAAGTGCATGAGGAACTTAGTATGGCCTGGAACGCCCCCTTTCGGCGCGTGCACGTCAACTAGTTCCATCGCCCTTTCTTCCCTCGATGGTGGGGCAGCTAGAGGATACGTCGATGTCCCCCAGAGGCTCGACCTAAACTCCCGTCCAAAGCATGTAGGTTTTTCGGCATCTTAGGTGTCGAGAGATTACTCTGCTGCTGGCCAAGCTGTCCCCTCTCTCCACACTATGGCCATCCTGCAGGTCCATCAGGCCAAGGCATTGAGAGAGCTCCACGAGGGTAAGACCGACCCAGCGCTTATGCAGGAACTCCGCACCTTAACCGACCTCGCTCTACGGGCGACCAAGGTGACCGCACGGGGCCTGGGTCAGGCGATGTTCACACTTGTGGTCCAGGAGAGACACCTCTAGTTGAACCCAGGCCAGTCAGCGTCGCTCCGCTAGAGATTGTGACGCGGCACAGCACTGTGGCGTTTTCCATAGGAACCCCATCTGTCGGTACGACAGATGGGGAACGTCTTGTTTACGGATGTAACGTCTTGGTTACAGATGTAACCTCGGTTCCCTGATGGAGGGAACGAGACGTTGTGTCGAGCCGACAGATGGGGTTCGTCCCTGAGAACCAATCGCTTTCGGCTTCTTAGAAAAGGCCAATGAAATTGGCGAATGAAATTTGCATGCCGGACTCCGCACACCGGATATCCGGGTATAAAAGGGAGACGGCGTGCCTCATTCATTCACCTTTGTACTGAGGAGCCTGAGACCTCTCACGACTGCTGCAGTGGGCATGCAGGAACTCCGCGCTGTCACCGACCTCGCTCTATGGGCGACCAAGGTGACCGCGTGGGCTCTGGGTCGGGCGATGTCCACACTTCTGGTCCAGGAGAGACACCTCTGGCTGAACCTTGCACAGATGAGTGATGCCGAGGAAGTACTTTTAGTGGGTTCGTGGAAATTTCCCCATTCAAATAAACTGCCATATGGCGAATAGTGGGGGCGATGGATCGTCTCACCGAAAAAGGATCCCGGTAGTCGCGGAATAGATCATGCGACACCCATTTACACTTACCCTGGGGTAAGTGCACCAAATTTATAGCTAACCCCTATATAGTGGGTGAATGGACACTTCTAGGGGCACCCAAGAGCCACGGAGACCCGGGTGAGCCCTCCACCGTTTTGTGGTCCACGCCAGTCTTTTCCCATTCAGGTAAGCCTCCGCAGAGGTAATCCAACCTTCTAAATAGCCGCTTTCACAGCTAAATGGCTGGTCATTCAGGGTGGGGTAGCTTACTGTTGGGGAGTCGAGTCCTTGCTTTCCGCTATTCGTCCCCGCTGGCCATTGAACACGTGGGGTGTACCAGGACCATGCCCCCAGACACGCCAACTACCACGAAACCACTATCTGTCCACTGATCATCTACGTCACTCATTGGGCCTCAGATCGAAGGGGGTGGAACCCCAGGCCCCGCCCACTACCACGAAACCATTTTTTGTCCACTAGCACATTTCTTTTCCCGAAAGCCACCCTGGGGGTCCGACGACCCCGCGAACCCGTCCGTGCAGGGGTCTGGATTCCGACAGACCCGCCCCCGGACCTCTCGCCCTGGCGGTCCAGGAAAACGGACGCCAGACCCACGGGCGCATCAGGGCTGGGTCGGGTGACTCGGGGCGGTTCGCCGGGAAGCCCCTAGAGTGGGGGCGTGACGCAAACGCCCATGTAATGTGGCCATCAGGCCCCCAGGGGTCTCGCGACTTTAGGTCCTTGTGTAGTTTAAATGAGTGGGTTTGCAACTGTGTGCGTTTAATGGAAATCTCGTCGGCCTTCCGTTCTCCACCGAAGGGTCGCGGGGTCTCGAGATTTTAGATTCCGACTCTCTAGAGCCCCCTAGAACAGCCCCCCGAAGCACAAATCTCTAAAACATTCCCCTGAAAAGTAAAGAACTTTTCATCAGAAATCTATCAAGATCCTCTGACAAGGCATAAAGCCAAGAGGATTGCCGGGGTGAATATCTTTAGCGGGGGTAAAAAAAATACTAAGCCCTAGGGACACCCGGTCTCGGTATGTCGCCCGGGGCCCCCCGGTGTGCCAGAATATATAATATGGGACCCCTGGGACCCTTCTAGAAAAGTCCGTCGTACACTTTAAATGAATGGATGTTTTTAATGGAAAATCTTGTCGGCTTTCCGTTCTCCACCGAAGGGTCGCGGGGTCTCGAGATTTTAGATTCCGACTCTCTAGAGCCCCGTAGAACAGCACCCGAAGCACAAAACTCTAAAACATTCCCCTGAAAAGTAAAGAACTTTTCATCAGAAATCTGTCAAGATCCTCTGACAAGGCATAAAGTCAAGAGGATTGCCGGGGTGAATATCTTTATGGAGTGTTAAAAAAAATACTAAGCCCTACGGACACCCGGTCTTGGTATGTCGCCCGGGGACCCCCGACGTGCCAGAATCTAGAATGTGGGACCTCTGGGACCCTTCTAGAAAAGTCCGCCATACAAATTAAATGCATGGATGTTTTTAATGGAAATCTCGTCGGTCTTCCGTTCGGCCCCGAAGGGTCGAGGGGTCTGTAGTGCCCCCTTAAACAAGTTCCCGAAGAGCTAAGCCCCACGACCTCGTTCAGGGGGTCAAAGGTCAAAACAGCAACAAAAGTGTGTCTGTATTTTTCAAGGAATATTTTTGTTTATTTTTTATCAACCACTTCCTGTACGCCTACGGTTTCGGCCCTTTAATATGTCGTAGCAGGGGATCCCAAGTGTCAGCATTCAACGCCCTAAGTTCGCACCTCCCTCGGGGCCCCCGATACGGGCACCATACCTGGAACCATTTGTTCCGCCCCATTCATTAAACTGTAAAACGGATGTCCAGAAAACGAGGTTCGAGAGGTCAGGGGATCTCAAAGCTTTGGCCACACGACCGTCACGGGCCCCCGAGTCGGGATGTGACGTTTGGGGGTCCTAGCTTCCTTCCAAGGGTATTTGATTTGGTTGAGTATATCGCAAGAATCCAGCCTTGTGTCTCAGTGTCTCCCATTGAAACGATTGGGCAGGAAGAGTGATGAGTGATTGGGGATATAAAAGATTTTTTTGGTCTCCAGGCCTTAGCCCTTTCTGTATGTCGCCCGTGGCGGCGTGACGCAAACACTTGTGCAATTTGGGGTCACTCGGGCCCCCAGGGGTCTCGTGGCTTGAGGTCCTCATGTAGTGTAAATGAGTGACTCTGCAACCGTATGCATTTAATGGAAGTCTCGTCAGTCTTCCGTTCGGCCCCGAAGGGTCGCAGGGTCTCTAGTGCCCCCTTAAACAAGTTCCCGAAGAGATAAGCCCCACGACCTCGTTCAGGGGGTCAAAGGTCAAAACAGCAACAAAAGTGTGTCTGTATTTTTCAAGGAATATTTTTGTTTATTTTTTATTAACCACTTCCTGTACGCCTACGGTTTCGGCCCTTTATTATGTCGCAGCAGGGGACCCCAAGTGTCAGCATTTGACGCCCTAAGTTCGCACCTCCCTCGGGGCCCCCGATACGGGCACCATACCTGGAACCATTTGTTCCGCCCCATTCATTAAACTGCAAAACGGATGTCCAGAAAATGAGGTTCGAGAGGTCAGGGGATCTTGAGGCTTTGGCCACACGACCGTCACGGGCCCCCGAGTCGGGATGTGACGTTTGGGGGTCCTAGCTTCTTTCCAAGAATATTTGATTTGGTTGAGTATATCGCAAAAATCCGGCCTTGTGTCTCAGTGTCTCCCATTGAAACGAATGGGCAGGAAGAGTGATGAGTGATTGGGGATATAAAATACTTTTTTGGGCTCCAGGCCTTAGCCCTTTCGGTACGTCGTCCGTGGGGGTGTGACGCAAACACTTGTGCAATTTAGGGTCACTCGGGCCCCCAGGGGTCTCGTGGCTTGAGGTCCTCGTGTAGTGTAAATGAGTGACTCTGCAACTGTATGCATTTAATGGAAATCTCGTCAGTCTTCCGTTGGGCCCCGAAGGGTCGCGGGGTCTCAAGATTTTAGATTCTAACTCTTTAGTGACCCCTAGAACACTCCTCCGAAGAGTTAAGCCCCACAACCTCGTTCAGGGGGTCAAAGGTCAAAAAAGCAACAAAAGCATGTCTGTATTTTTCAAGGAATATTTTTGTTTATTTTCTGTTAACCACTTCCTGTACGCCTACGGTTTCGGCCCATTAATATGCCGCAGCAGGGGACCTTATGTGTCAGCATTCGACGCCCTGAGTTCGCAACCAGGAAGTTGCCTCTTTCCATTGTAACTGACAGGCCACGTGTATGTGTTATCAATGAGGCTTATTTTTCTATCAAAACATGCATTTTACGTTTAAAGATCATGCAATGTTGTTCAACACAGTGTGCTTAATCACATACTGGAAGATGAGATAAAGCAATGGTCACTGAGGGTCACAGTTAGTCACAATTTGTCATTTTAAACAATGCCGCCGAAACACTTATGAGGACTGGATATGGTACACTGAAAAGTCCCCGCTACCCATTGATTCGCAAGCCACATGTAGTGGTTATTGCAGAAGCTTATATTCGGGTCAAAATGTGCATTTTATTTTTAACGATCACGACACACCTCTCAGCGTGGTGGGCTCGATGATATATCCGAAGATCAATTGAAACGGGCGACATTTTAATAAAAGGACTGTTCCACCGGTCCGGGACCGCCGGCAAGGGGTCCGGGGGGCGTGCCTATGCGATCCGCGGGGTCGCCTCGGCCCGGGATCAAGTTTCTGGAAAAATAGTGGTTTAGTTGAAGAAAAGTGGTTTGGTGGTATTGGGTGGAGCCCGGGGGCGTTCCCCCCGGCTCGGGGTAACCAATCCGCAATGTAGTGGATCAGTGGACAAATAGTGGTTTCGTGGTCACGGGGGCTGCCGGGGGTCTCCGGCTGGACGCACCGTCCATTTAGAGGACACGACGGAGGAACAGTGAAAAAGTAGGAGACCCGGCACCATCTACTTGGCTGGGCGCGGGCTAAGCTGCACGGGGACGCTGTGGCGCTGTCCCCTGGATCGAAGCCAAACTGCGCTTACCCCGCAATTTATCCCGGGGCACCGGGGCGCTCGGGTCGACCAAAGGTCGGACCCCCGAAAAATCCGGGGGTTCCGGCGCTTGCCGACCCGGAACCCATGACCCGGCGCCATCTGTTAGCGGATTCGCGCACCCGCCGACCGAGTTGGCGCACTACCTCCCGAAAGTCAACTTTCTCGACGCACCCTTCTCGCAAGGGGGGGCTGTTTGGTGATACTGTTGAGCCGCAGTTCTCATTTTCTCTCTCTCTGGGTGTTTATCACAGCCGCTCTCACCCTCTGCACGACGGTGTTCGGGCAACTCGACCTTGCGCCACGGCGAGACCCAATGTCGTGGATAATCAGCAGCCTAAGCACTCTCAATCGATGGTGCATTGTGCTACATCATCACCAGGCAGGTAAGACAGCAGAGCCGATCTCCTCTCTGGGGGCCCCTTCACGGCGAGGGATCCTCACTGCCGGCCATCGAATCACCCCCCTGGAGGTCGATGAAGCAGAACGTACCCCTAGCCTCCCTGTATCGGTCCCTGGGAGCCTGACAAGGCTTCCCAAACCGTCACAGTGACTACGGTATATGATCCGTCTCGGCTACGCGGTCCAACTCCCCAAACACCCGCCCAAGTTTAGGGGCATCCTCTCAAACCTCAGTCAGAGGCAAGGATGCTCCCGTGCTTCGGGCCGAGGTCGCCACCCCTCTGGAGAGGAAGCGATCGTGTTCATCCCTATAGCCGAGATGTTCAACGGGTTTTAGAGCCCGTACTTCATCGTCCCCAAAAAGGGGGTTGCTAGATCTGCGTACGCTGAACAGGCACCTACTCAAGCTGCCGTTCAGGATGCTCACGCAGAAGCGCATCCTGGCATCTATCAGATGTCAAGATTGGTTCATGGCAATCGACCTGAAGGACGCTTACTTTCATGTCTCGATTCTCCCTCGTCATCGCCCGTTTCTACGGTTCGCTTTCGAGGGTCGGGCATATTAGTACAGAGTCCTGCCTTTCGGTCTGTTCCTGTCCCCACGAGTCTTCCCCTCAGGGAGAGAGGTGTGCGGGTACATCTCGATGACTGGCTCATTTGACACACTCGCGAGACCTGTTATGTACACACAGGTACCTAGTGCTTCGGCACCTACATCGATTGGGACCACTGGTCATCCGAGAAAAGAGCAAGCTCTCCCCTGTGCAGAGCATCCTCTTTCTTGGTATGGAACTCAACTCTGTCTCCATTACAGCGCGACTGACTACAGAGTGCGCTCAATCAGTGTTGAACTGCCTGGAATATTTCAAGCAGTCAGCGGTCCCCCTGAAACAAATTCAGAGGCTCCTGGGCACATGGCATCCTCGGCGGTGGTGATACCCCTCGGGTTGATGCACATGAGACTGCTACAACACTGGCTACAGAGTTGAGTTCCCTGGAGAGCGTGGCACACCGGCAGCAGGCGGACGGTGATTACGCCTCTCTGCCGACGCACCCTAACCCCTTGGTCTTCATTGACCTTTCTACGGACGGGCACCCCTCTCGAGCAGGTCATGAAGCACGTCGTGGTGATGACAGACGCCTCCCTGCAGGGTTGGGGTGTCGTGTGCAACGGGCATGCAGTGTCGGGGCGATGGACAGGCCCCCGCCTGCGCAGGCATATCAACTGCCTAGAGTTGTTGGATGTTCTACCCGCACTGAAGGGGCTACAACCTCTCGTGCAGGACAAGCACATGCTGGTCCGGTCAGACAGCACAACTGCCGTAGCGTATATAAACCGCCAAGGTGGCGTTCGCTCACGGCAGCTAACACGACTCACCCGACGCATCCTCCTGTGGAGTCCGCAGGTGAGCAGATCCCTGCGAGCCACACATATCCCAGGTGACCTGAACCAGACAGCTGATGCACTCTCTCGTGAGTTGACGCCTCGCGGAGAGTGGCGACTCCACCCCCGCGAAGTCCAGCTCATTGGGTACAGTTCGGGCGGGCTCAGGTAGACCTGTTCGCCTCCCTGGACACCACCCATTGCCCGCTAGGGTACTCCGTCCGAGGCCCCCCTTGGCACGGATGCTCTAGCGCACAGCTGGCCTGGGGACAAGCGGAAGTACGCCTTCCCCCCAGTGAGCATCATTGCACAAACCTTACTGGTTGCACAGACCCTGTGCAAGGTCAGGGAAGAGGAGCACCAAGTGTACTAGTTGCGCCATTCTGGCCCAACCGGACTTGGTTCTCGGAGCTAATGCTCTTGACGACAGCTCCCCCCTGGCCAATTCCCCTGACGAAGGACCTGCTTTCCCAAGGAAGGGCACGTTATGGCATCCCAGGCCAGACCTCCGGAACCTCCATGTCTGGCCCCTGGACGGGACGAGGAGATCCTGAGTGGCCTACCCCCTCCGGCGGTTAAGACCATCACTCAGGCTAGGGCCTTGGCCACTAGGCGGCTATACACCTGTAAGTGGTGCCTCTTCTCATCCTGGTGCTCTTCTAGAAGAGAAGACCCACGGAGTTGCTCGATCGGGAACGTGCTGTCCTTCCAGAGACTCGAGAGTAATCTCTCCCCTTCCACACTGAATGTGTATGTAGCCGCTATTGCCGCTTATCATGACTCAGTTGCTGGTAAGTCTCTAGGACAGCACAACCTGATCATTTAATTCCTAAGGGGCGCGGGAAGGCAAACGCCTCACTCGCGCTCCGTACCCTCTTGCGACCTTGATGCGGTCCTGGAGCCCCTCGGAGATGCCGCTCTTTCTCACCTCACGATGAAGACGGCTCTCCGGATGGCGCTCAAGAGGGTAGCGGACCTACAAGCATTCTCCATGTCCACAGATTGCCTAGAACTCGGGCATGGTGATTCTCACGCTATCCTGAGACCCCTGCCTGGCTACATGCCCAAAATTCCCACCACTCCCCCTAGAAACCAGGTGGTGAACTTACAGGCACTCTAAGTATGGTGTTTTCCTTAGGAACCCCATCTGTCGGCTCGACACAGCGTCGAGAGACCGACAGAAAGGGAACGTCTTGGTTACGGATGTAACCTCAGTTCCCTGATGTAGGGAATGAGACGTTGTGTCCTTCTTGCCGCAACACGTGCTGCCACTGGGTTAGCATTAATCCCCCCGGGGGAAAAACGCTACAGAGACCACTATCCTGCCATCGGGAGGAATTAGTGGAGACACCACATAATCAGGGGAGAACTCATGGGAAAATGTGCGGGCTGAAGGAGTTAACCGGAGGGGGAGGTCCACCTAGGCAGGTCATGGGTTGCAGAGTTGGGAACCATACATGAGGATACATCAGACGGAACCGCCCATGGTGGGGGGGTTACCACGTCTGGATCACTAGGTCCGGTTAGAGCTATGTGGTAAATAATTCAACTGTTCCCCGGCCTAAGGGGGCAGGGCTGCTCTGCCCAGCCTGTCCCCTGGAAGAATGCTTAGTGATGGATGGAATGCCTGTTCTTTACCCAGTAGGGAAAGAAGGGAGGTGGAAATAGCCGCTGACCCAGGGCCCGCGCTGTCACGTTGATCGCCCGTAGAGCAAGGTCGGTGGCGGCGCGGAGTTCCTGCATAAGCGCTGGGTCGGTCTTACCCTCGTGGAGCTCTCTCAACGCCTTGGCCTCTTTTAGAGAAAAAACTCGAACACTTCTGGAACTGCCGATACGCCCAGGGGAAGTCGCTGCAGGAAGGGACCGTCGATCAGTGTGAAGGCTCCGAAGACCAAAAGGTGAATGAATGCAGCACACCGTCTCCCTTTTATACCCGGATTTCCGGTGGCGGAGTCCGGCATGCAAATTTTATTAGCCAATTTCATTGGCACAATATCACAGATAAGATAGATAGTCACGCTTGGTGCACGTAAACTTGCAATAGAGGGTATTAATGGTGTCGTCACTTTACCACATGAGCACGCCGGATCTTTCCCTCCTGGGTGGCAAAACACTCAGCAAAATGACTGCTTACAATATCAGGAAACGCAATTCCGCACAACATTTCAGTGTCCAGGAACACCTGATTACTATGTAAGTCATAGAGAAGTCGTAAGGATCACCGTCGAGTCCAGCTGCTTGTAATTTCAGAGAATAATTGCGTGTTTTAGTCCCGCTTTCTTAGTTTCTCCTATTCTCCTCAGCCAATTTGCTGGGTGTTTTGCCACCAAGGGCAGCGTGCCCCAGGGAGTGTCCCGACATGTGCACGTGGGAAAGTGACGTCAATGCATACCCTCTATACTTCGCCAAGGCCGGCTTGAAATGGCCACTAAACAGGAAGTGTCTGTAGAAGAAGCAGAGGGCGCAACCCAGTCAGTAATCGGGCAAGGGTTACCTCTGCTGGTGTGGTGTTACACCTGTATTGCTGCCATGTCAGGAGAAGGCTCTAGTCTCTAATGTTGACATTCAAACGCAACCAAATATTTTCATTACTTTTATGATGTTTTTGCAATGCTTTTCGGAGCTTATAAGAAATTATAGTCTGCCTCCAAACAGATTTCTCTCCAAAGTAGTGATCAAGCTCATCTACAAAAAGGCTTAAGTATCATAGAGGTAATTTTATTAATGTAGCAGCCATATGGGCTTTACATCTTTAAGTACATTTACATTTACATTTATTCATTTAGCAGATGCTTTTATCCAAAGTGACTTATGAGTAGGAGAGCATATACACATTTTGTCAACACGATAAACAGTACCGTTGTGGCGAACCACAAGTAATACGAGAGGAGACATTCACCAAGGTACTGTACCTTTAAGGGAGGGAGGAGTTAGTTGTGTTGTTCCGGTTTGTGATGTGTGTGCTGTTGATTACTTGACTCGCTGTTCGGTGTGAGATATATTAAAGTGGAGAGTAAGCGGACGCGACACATCTTCGCTTTTTGTCTCCTCGTTTATTGCACTCCACACCATTAGTTTAAAAGGTCACACTACTAGGAGGATTAAAGCTGGAGTAAGCAAAAGAAGAGAATGAACAACCACTATTTTTTTGTTTTAGACAGACAGTCAGACAGTTTTTGGTTTGTCAAATAAATGCGGAATAGGTATGTTTTGAGCTGTTTTTTGAAAATTCTGAAGTATGCTGCAGTTCGTGTGGAGGCTGGCAGTTCATTCCACCAAAGGGGAACCGAATGAGTAAAGGGTTTTGCAAGTGATTTGGTGTCTCGCTGTGATGGAACAACCAGGCATCGCTCATTTTCAGACCGAAGATGACGGGAGTGGATGTAGACCTGAAGCAGTGAGTTAAGGTAAATGGGTGAATTTGCTTTTATCGTTCTGAAGGCCAGCATCAGAGATTTAAACTTGATGAGGGCGGCAACTGGCAGCCAGTGAAGTGAAATCAGGAGGGGTGTTACATGGGTTCTTTTAGGCTGATTGAAAACTAGACGTGCAGCTGCATTCTGGATCATTTGCAACAGCTTGACTGTATTGGTTGGAAGGCCGACCAGTAGAGAATTGCAGTAGTCCAGTGTTGATATGACCAGAGCTTGGACTAGCAGCTGAGATGCATGCCCCGACAGGAACGGCCTGATTTTCCTGATGTTGTAGAGCCCATACCTGCAAGTTCGAGAGGTTGCTGCGATGTGGGAGGTGAATTTCAGCTGGTCGTCAAGCATCACCCCCAGGTTCCTCACAGACTTGGTGGGTATTATAGTTGAGGAACCGAGCTGAATGGTAAGGTGGCATTCAATTGATGGATGGGCCAGTATAACCAGGAGTTCTGTCTTGGAGAGGTTGAGTTGTAGGTGATGCTCTTTCATCCAAAAAGAGATGTCCAGAAGGCAGGCAGAGACACAGGCAGAGATGGTGGGGTCATCTTGTTGAAAAGAGAAATAAAGCTGCATGTCATCTGCATAAAAATGGTATGAGAATCCATGTACCTTAATTATTGGACCCAGGGAGGTGGAATATAAAGAAAAGAGGCGAGGAGCAAGAACTGATCCCTGAGGAACTCCAGTTGTCAGCTGGTGAGATCTGGATGTCTCGCCTCTACAGGATACCTTAAAGGATCTGCCTGTGAGATAAGAGTCATACCAGTAGTAGGGTAGTAGGCTGGGTGGAAAGGAGCATTTTGGAGACATCAGTCTCCGAGAGGGGAGAGAAAGAATGGAGTTGCAGATAGCAAGGGGTAAGAGAGATATCAGGGATGCGTTGAGCAGAGAATTGCCTGCTGATGGTTTCCACTTTATCAGTGAAGAAGTTGTGAAGTCATCAGCAGTCAGCGAGGTATTGGCGAGAGGTGGAGGGGGACAGAGAAGAGAGGAGGAGGTTGAGAAAAGTTGACGCAGGTTAGATGCAGTTTGGATTTTGTTTTGAAAGTACTTGGTTTTGGCTGAAGATAAATCAGTAGCGAAGGAGTTAAGAAGATGTTGATACTTGGAGAGATCAGCAGGGTCTCTAGACTTGTGCCACTTCTTCTCCGCAGCCCTTAGCCTGGTCCGATGGTCGTGAAGATTCTCAGAAAGCCAGGGGCAAGAGGGTGTAGCATGTGCAGGCCTAGAGGTAAGAGGGCAGACACTGTCAAGACAGGATGTTAGGGTTGTACAGAGCTTAACAGTAGCTTCCTCAACGTTGAGGGATGAGTAAAGGGTTGTGGTGGGTAGGGAGGAAGACACCATGGATCAAAAGCAAGAGGGAAGGAGGGAACTAAGATTACGACAGATAGAAACAGGGTTGGGGGGAGGTGAGATTACAGGGAGTGTTACAGTGAACTTTATAAAGAAATGGTCAGAGACATGCAGGGGAGTAACTAGAATATTATCCGTGTAGTTCGAGTCAGAACAAGATCTAGCTGTTGTCCTCCTCTGTGGGTGGGAGGCATGTTGGCCCTGTGAAGGTCAAATGAGGAGAGGAGAGCTAAGAAGTCAGGTGGATGTTGAAGTCGCCTAGCATTACCAGTGGAGTGCCGTCTTCAGGGATAGAGGACAGCAGCGTGTCAAGCTCTTCTAAGAAGTTTCCCAGTTGACCTGGAGGACGATAAATGACAACACAATGTATTTTTGATGGATAAGTGATGGTGATTGCATGGTATTCGAATGAGTAGTTGCTGCAAGGAAAAGACAGAGGAGTGAATTTCCAGGTGTTGGAAACAAGCAAACCTGTTCCCCCTCCTTGCCCAGAAGGACGAGGAGTGTGGGTGAAGATGAAGTTGTTGGAGAGGGCCGATGGAGTAGCAGTGTTCTCTTTACAGATCCAAGTTTAAGTCAGTGCCAGAACATTGATATTAGAATGACTGGTGAAGGCCGGGATGAAGTCTGCCTTGTTGACAGATGACTGGCAGGTCCAGCAAGCCAGACAAGCAGATTGTGGAGGGCTAGTGCAGAGTGACCAAAGATGGTGCTGAGGTCTCCGCTGTGTATGTTTGTGAGTGTATCTACGGTGGACAGTCTGAATGTACTGGAAACACATGTTAGTAGCAAAACAAAACAAAACAATAGACAGTAGGAAAGTAAAGGAATGAAAAATTAAATGAAAGCTTAGCGTGGCGTGCCCTCTCTGTCTTTGCTCGGTGGAGTCGCGCAGGTAGAGTCTCAGGTCTTTACCTCGTCGGTCGTCACACGAGGAGGGCTGCACACTAGGCCGAGCCCACTTACTCAATTAACAACTCAAGGCTTCAAAGTGACTAAAAGTGCTAGGTGAAAAGCAACTCAAGCTAGATTGCTAGGTGCTAACAACAGCTACTTAACAAACAACAGTTACCTTAAAAGCAGTGCTGGAAGTTCAATAGTCCATTGTTAACAAACATCTACTAGTCCAGTTCAAGCATACACAGCAAGTTCACTACAGCTACAGCTAGCTAGGCACAAAAAAATGCTTCTTTAAATTACAATTGGCATGGGAGTGGCGTGGAGACTTCAAGAACCCGCATTAATCAAATAGGTAAAGAACCTTTATTAACATACAGGAAAGACATGGACATCACGCAACCATTTGTCTAGCAAAACCTAAGGACGGTGATATCTGGTGATAAACTGGCATTAACAAAATACATTGGCAGATACAAATGCATAACACATATTTACACGTTTTCTTAGATTCAGATTTGAATTGCAACCACAAATAGGCATCTACAACCTCTCATATCTGTCACTGCTGTCATGATACTGCCCTCTCTTGTCATGCTTTTTGAGCCTTGTGGCAGAATCATGACAGACCCACGTGTTTTATGTGGAGAGAGGCATTTATGGCCCTTATGGCTTTCCGTACATCCTCTCCGGTCTCGTCTATGTTCCCGGCCTCTCCTCTCCTCATTATTGCTTGTTTATTAGTTCATGCCACACACCTGTTCCCCCCTTGATTTTATCCCTTATTTAATGCCCCTGTGTCTTTTGTTTTGTGCTGATTCATTACAATTCCTTTGTTTCATGTTCTCTCGTGTGGTCTTGTTCAGGAGTCTAGTTAGTTGTTTCTTTTGCCTAGTGTTACCTGTAGTTGAGTCATATGTAGTTAGTTCGTGTTCTTGGTTACTCGTCTTGTTTTACCCCTGTTCTCAATGTTTTACCCCATTGTGGATTTTTATTTTGCTTTATTAAAGTTGTGTGTTACCCCTTTATCCGCTTTCTGCGTCTGGGTCCATCCTCCGTGTGCATATTGTGACAGCAGTTTCAAATCTTCCCGCCTTGACTTTTGCTACTACTTTCGCAATAAACCCAATGCAAAACTAATTTGTGCACTTGAAATCTCAGAGGCGATAGAAAGAGCGGCATTTGATGACGTCATGCAGCTGAGCCACACCGCCCCCTAATGGCAGGAACAATCACAATGAAAGGATCTACCAAATAATAGTTTAAATAAAACAGTTTTCAACTAAAGCGAAACCATCACACATATATATTCGATGCATCTTTCAATGATTCACCGTCTGCATTCAATGCATCTTTGATATCAAGAGCATATCCGGGTACTTTCATACATTCTCTGTTCTTGAGAATTGGAACCGGACTTTAATTGTTGATGATGATGTAGAGTAAGGACACAAGATCACTGAAGAATGCATATTGAGGAACAGCAAGAGTGAATGAAAATACAAACACCTTATAGCACTGATTGAAGTCAGGTGCCGCTACTGATCTTGTGTGAGAGAAAAGGAAAAACAGGAAGCAGACACAAATACTGTATAACTCAAGTTTACCATTGTTTATGACAGTGTCAATCAGGTCACATTTAAATTAAATGTAATGTCTTAAAAAATGTAATGTCTTCTGAAATAACATGTTATTATGAATTTCTTTGCTTGTGACACTGATATGTGATATGACATAAATTAGGTTTAAAACCTTCAAGCGTGTGCAAGCGTATTACTTAAATATCATCGCTATCCTTCCAAAACCTCGCATGTCCAAATTGACAGTGTTTTAGGAAATGGAAAAAACACTTTTAAAATGATTAAATACTGTGTTGACAAAGTTGACAAGTGTAACAACCTCAGCTCCTCCGCCGACCACGCCCCCTGCATCAGCACTTCCTCATCGCTTCACCCGCTCACTTTCACCAGACTTTTGGTTATGAACTCAATTTCCCAGAATCCCTTGCACTTCCCGCCATCTTTGATTACCCCACACCTGCACGTCATTTGTTTGGACTATTTAAGTTTCCCCTCATGCTTTTCCCCTGGTCGAGTATTGTTGTTAATTTCTTGTTGTTACTTGTCATCTAAGGAATATTTACCTGTGTCTGGAATTACCTGTTTTTTTATACCTACTTGATTTACCTGTTTTTTCCTAGTTCCTTATTTTCACGTGGACTCTCTCATTAAACACTTTTTCCCGGAATTCCGTTGTGTGCTCATCTATTTCAACCCGCCAAATGTGACAACAAGCCTTTTTTAAATATTTTTTATTGGTTAAATATATGCAAAACCTATTGACACACACGAAAAGAGACTAATAATAGTGCCTAATAATAGAGACTGTGATGAGAAGCTCAACTTTGTCTGCTACTAGTCTTCAACAGAACTTCACATTTAGTAACGTTACTTTCATGGGCTTGGGTTGAATACCTCTAAAAAAAATTTAATTTTAAAATGGATATCATTTGCCTGATTTATGGCAAAAAATAAAAATCATGAAATATGGAGATACAAGGTTTCAGAAGGACAGAAGCGATATGGAAATGACTGTCTTAATTTTTAAGTGCATCCAGTTTTCAAAACTCACTTCTTTTTTACTGAGTATTAAATTGAAATAAAACACTATGTCCAATAAACAAATCAATTATTTTTTGTATTGATTCAAAACTTTATGTGAGTATCATGTGTGACTCTCTTTTAAATAAATCAACAATTAAGGCACAGTGGTATCAGCACTGCTTTGGATAAAGAATTTGGTTGTGGGATTTGCATATTGTGCGTCAGCATCCCAGTCTGAGTAATAAACTGTTCAGCGCTCATCCATACCTAAACCAAACAGCTTACTACAGCAGAGATGAAGTTTGCTCTTGCTGGACCTTTTCTTTTTGTCCTTTATGGACTGAGCTCAGCTGTGAAAATAGTCCACATTTTTGTGCCCAGACCATTAACCTGGGCTGATGCTCAAACATTTTGTAAAACATTTTATACAGATATGTCATACATCACTAGTGAGGAGGATCTTCAGATGCTGCAAGAAGCTGGAGGAAGTTTCTCTCAAGGTTGGATTGGTCTGTATAGACAGACTGAAGCAAACTCAAGCAACTGGCTGTGGTCTTCTGGACATGCATATGAATTCAGTAAACTGCATCAAAATAATGAAGTGGTTCGTGACTGTGTGTATGCCAAACCAAATTTATGGCAGAGTGATTTGTGTGAAGTTAAAAAGTGTTTTTTCTGCTATGACAACTTTACCTTGAGTCTCGAGACAGCGATCAAGACTTGGGAAGAAGCTCTTGAGCACTGTTGGTCTTATAACACTGAGCTGGCCGGTGCAACATCTCAATATCAGTTCGACCTGTTAAGTGCTGCGGACCAAAATTCCACGACAAGCGCGGTGTGGATGGGCCTTCGTTTCCTGACTGGAAAATGGATCTGGATGAGCAGGAGTTTCAGGTATCTTAACTTCAGTGGCTCACTGCCGTCCTGTCCAGCAGAACCATACCGCTGTGGAGCCTATAACAAAATCACTGGACAGTTGGAAAACAGAGACTGTGATGAGAAGCTCAACTTCATCTGCTACTAGTCTTCAACAGAACTTCACATTTAGTAACATTACTTTCATGGGCTTGGGTTGAATACCTCTAATTATTTTTCTTATCTTGTTTGTAAGAAAGATAATTTTAAAGGGGATATAATTTGCCTTTTAATATAATACTTCTGCTTAACATTAATACATTTCTTCATATTTATGTTTATTTAAGCCAACAACTGACAATGTGGGGCTATCAGTGCCCCAAAAAAGTCACTGCTATTTACAATTACTTGATCAGTTTGTACATATTGTATAGCAAATTCAAATATGTTTTGCCTCATTTATACCCAATGCAGACATTCTGCATAGAAAACAGTTTTCTATCGATTTCAAGGCAACACACAAAGTTTAATATATTTGGAAAAAAAACAATTATGATAACAATTATGATAGCAATTTATAGAAAAAAACAATTATGATAACATTGTAAGATTCTATTCACATCTTATTCCTTTTTTGTTTTTGTCTTTTATAGAGTTCTTATATTGTAAAATGTACTATTCTATGTTCTCTTCAATTTTTTTCTTCTTTAAATTTAGTTCATTAAACAAGTTACAATAAACTACATCAAAACATGAAATGGGTCATTTTTGATGGTTTTGCAATGGCATTTTCAATATAGCATAAGTATATTGATTCATGGTAAGTTTTAAACATGCTACATACATTTTGTCAATGAACTGTGATCTCAACTCAATAAACTTATTACGCTTACTAATTTTGTTTCAAAAGTTGTCAAGACCTGTACTCCTATCAATGCTATTTTACAGCACTGCTCCTCAGACTAGTTGTCAGTGTACAAGACACAAAGTTCAATCACGAATAGCATGCAGTTTGGTTTAAACATTTGGAAATATAATTTAATGTATGTATAGACTAGATAAACTAGTTTCATCTGACTCACGTTACTTTCCGGTCTGTGCTTAGTCTGGCTTGTCATGGTTCTGCCTCACCTAGTCCTGGATTTCCTGGTCCTGAGGCAGAGCCATGACAAAGTCTTTGGTTTTGTATGGGAAAACCATGGTGTTTGTCTTTTTGACTCTCCATGTGTTTTCCCGTGTCTTGTCATTGGTCCCGCCCCTCTCGTTTCACGTATTGATTCCCTGCCGTGTCTAATGTTTCTCACCTGCCCTGTGTCGTTATCCCTCGTTTGTGTTCCCTTTAAAATGCCTCGTTTCATTGTCCTGTGCGCTTCGTTGTGTTTCGTGTGACCTCGCGTCTCAGCCTTGCCTTGTCCTGTCCGTGAACCTGTTTAGTTAAGTGAGTTGTTTTCGTGTGCGAAATTTTTCTTTGTCTTTTAAAGCATTTTTGGTTATTGTGTTTGTCCCCCATCGTGGGTTTTTATTTTGTAGTTATTATTAAAGTCTGTTTTGTTTACCCTCTCCTTCTGTCTGCGCCTGGGTTCTGTCCGCCACCAATCGTGACACTGGCTACTGCTTAGTAATATAAGAGACTGTCCTCCAACAAAAACAAAGTATAGGTCCCCAGCAAACAATGACCTGGCGGTCCACCGGTGGTTTTTGGGCGGCGCCACCGCCCAAAAGCGGCACGCCACCAGCGGCTTGCCGCCACTGGGCCTCTGTTGGTACAGCAGTGGCAAACTGGACGGCACAGATCCTGAAGGCTCAGGCAAAACACAGGATAATCCCCAAAATGAGTTTAATTAAGGCATATGAAGAGGTTTGTGGTGACAAATTCATAAATTATAACGTGAATTAAAAATAAAAGTAAAAAAGAAATAACATAACTGTACATCCAGGCTTCTAGGTACACACTTGTTCAAACTGACTATGAACAAAACATCTGCTGTAGCAGCAAAACCGGCACTACGTTAAACACACTGGCACACTACGTTAAACACCCTGGCACCCTCCTCCTCTCTCGAGTGACTAAGAGAGACTGACTTAAATAGACCAGGTTCACCAGGTTAAGCACCAGAACATGCCATTCTACAATCAGATACAAACCAAAAAGAGAAGAAAACATTAAATTCATTGAAATCAGCTAGAATAACGCATGTTTTAATATAAAGAAAATACTCTCCTAACCAGAAATTCCTGAAACAAATTCTCAAATCTCAAAAAAAGAGCACCCAATCCCCTTAGGAGAGCGCACCGCACCCCGAAGCTGGCGCCAGTGGTACTTACACCACGAGAATGCTGGTGTAAACCAGCTCCACATACATCTGCCTGATTGCTCAAACCAACTCAATAAATGGTAAAGTAAAAAGAATCCAATGTGAATTGTGATTATTTTATGACAACTAAGACATGGGAAATCCTTGAAGTGCAGTGGGATAATAGAGGCTATGTGCACCTAACCGCTAATAAACACTGAAGCATCCTCACAATCTAGTTATAATGTTAGCCATGTTCAAAATGATTTCCCTTACTGTTTACTGTAACATACTATACACTGCGTAACATATGAACCATAAATGTAAACATATTAGGGGTGTAACGGTATGTGTATTTGTACCGAACCGTCACGGGCAATATTCCAAATATAGTCATGTTTCTGTGACAATGCAGCATTTTGTCCGTCAGCAGATGTCGCTGTTTTAATGGCATAACTTAAGCATAACACCTGTTTGCAAATAAACAATACATTTTATATTTTGAAAAAGCTCTATACTTGACTTCAAACTTGAATGGCTGGAGGGACAAAGCCCAGCGTGTAATCCTTGCATTACTGTCTTTCATTCGCTGGAGCCATTGCAAAGCTCTGTGATCAGTCTCTAAAGCGAACTCCTTTTCAATTAGGTAATACCTTAATGTGTCCAAGGCACACTTAATGGCCAGCGCTTCTTTCTCCACAGTAGAGTATTTGGTCTCCAGAGGAAACAACTTGCAGCTTATATACTGAACAGGTTTACGACTTTCTCCCTCAACCTGCAGCAACACAGCTCCCAGACCCACACCTGAAGCATCGGTCTGCACTGTGAATGGGAGGTCAAAATTTGGGCTTTGCAAAACGGGTGTCTGGCACAAACAGTCCTTTAAGTCCATGAAGTCTTCCTGACACTCAGGAGTCCAAACTACTTTATGTGGCTTGTTTTTCCGGGTAAGGAATTAAGTATAAACCGTCTGTACCAACCCAGTACGCCGAAAACGACCTCACCCTCTTTTTTGTCATTGGGGCCGGACAAGAATGCACTGCATCAATTTTGTTAAGCTGTGGTTTTACGACACCTCCTCCCAGCACATATCCCAGGTAAGAAACTTCTGATTTGGCCAAGTTACACTTTTTGGCATTAACCACTAGTCCGGCAACTTTTATCCATCGAAACACCTCTGCTATGTGGCTCAGATGTTCCTCCCAAGAGGTGCTGTAACTGACCACGTCATCAATATAGGCTGCAGCGAAACCCTCTGTACCAGAGAGCACTTGGTCCATTAAGTGTAAAAAAGTTGCTGCAGCTCCATGCACCCCCAAAAGGCATGACATTGAAATGAAACAATCCTGACGGGGCCCGAAAAGCGGTCAGCTCTTTGACATCGTCCGTCAATGGGACCTGTCAATATTCTTTGCACAAGTCTAACGTGGTCAGGAACTTGGCATTCCCCAACCGCTCCACCAACTCATCAACTCTAGGCATGGGGTATGGGTCAAAAGCAGAAACGACATTTTGGTACAAGGACCACTGGGCTGCACCATTCGCTGGTTGATGGTTTGATTACCTCAAGGTCCAACATAACCTGAATCTCTTTTTTCAAGTCAGGAACAAGGCGTGCTGGAACCCTACAGTTTGTCTGACGGATGGGGCTCGGTGCCAACAGACGAATGTCATGCTGTGTCACACTTGTCCTCCCTGGTGTGTCACCAAAGAGACCTTCTGGAATCTGGGTATCAAGCTGCTGCATGTGTTCACTTGAAAGATGGCTCAGATTGGGAAAACTGTTGAGATCTTGGCTGGTCAGGAAGTTTTGCTCATCAGTCTCCTCCTCATCTACACTGAACGTTCCCATAGATGCTCCACCACAGAGCACTGCCTATCCCTTCATGGTCTAAGTA
Source organism: Triplophysa rosa (assembly GCF_024868665.1). NCBI lineage: Eukaryota > Metazoa > Chordata > Actinopteri > Cypriniformes > Nemacheilidae > Triplophysa > Triplophysa rosa. Next base: position 19,909,317 of record NC_079893.1, on the reverse strand, counting down.
GATTCACATGGAATACCTGAGTCTTTTTGCAAGGGTCTGGTAAGCTGATTTCATAATTGGTTTCACCTACATTTCTAAGGACCTCATAAAGTCCTTGTCACTTTGCAAGCAGTCCATTATCCGAAGTTGGTAGGAGAAGCAAAACTTTCTGGCCGGCTTCCAATACTTTTTCCGCGAAGACTTGTTGTACCACAGCTTCTGCTGAGCTCTGGTCATGTTGTCACGGACTAATTCTGTCAATGAGTCAATTTTCTCTCTCATTTTCAGCACATATGATACTATACTGGTTTGTTCTTGTGGATTGTCACCTTCCCAAGACTCTTTGAGGATATCCAAAGGCCCAAGAACTTGGCGACCATAGAGCAACTTGAACAGCGCAAAAATTTTGGAGGCCTGGGGAACCTCTCTATAAGCAAAAAGTAAGTATGGCAGCCACTGGTCCCAATCCGAGCCTGTCTGTTACACAAACTTGCGTAGCATAGACTTCAAGGTGTGGTTGAAACGTTCGACCATACTATCTGTCTGAGGGTGTATGCGTCACAGGGTATGGACTTCTTTCATCTGCTTAGACGTAAAGTTTGTGCCTTGATCTGTTAATATTTCTCTTGGAATGCCTACCCGTGAGAATAACTGTGTCAGTGCATTGACAATTTGTCTTGTCTTAACCTTCTTGAGAGGGTAGGCCTCAGAGTATCATGTAGCATAGTCGCAAACATCTTGGTTACGCATGTAACCTCAGTTCCCTGATGGAGGGAACGAGACGCTGTGTCGAGCCGACAGATGGGGTTCGCTCTTGAGAACCTATCAACTTCTGACTAGTTTAGAAAAGGCCAATGAAATTGGGGAATGAAATTTGCATGCCGGACTCCGCCCCCGGATATCCGGGTATAAAAGGGAGACGGCGTGCTGCATTCATTCACCTTTTGGTCTGAAGAGACTGAGCATCCCTCGACCGCTGTGGCGGGCGGCCAGCGTTGTGGCAAGAAGGACACAACGTCTCGTTCCCTCCATCAGGGAACTGAGGTTACATCCGTAACCAAGACGTTCCCTTTCTGTCGGTCTCTCGACGTTGTGTTGAGCTGACAGATGGGGTTCCTATGGAAAACGCCAGAGCGCTGTGCCGCGTCACAATCTCTAGCGGAGTGACGCTGACTGGCCTGGGAGAGTCAGACGTGAGCGCTAGCGCAAAATTGTAACCATCCAGTGGAGAGGTAGGGGGTCCCAGAGCTTTTTAGGAAAAGGTGGGAAGCCCCTACCACCGGCCGTCACAGGCGGAGGCCTTGATTCTTTAACAGCGAGAAGCCACCCGCCACCATAAGGGCCACTGGGTAAGCATTAATCCCCCCGGGGGAAAAACGCTACAGAGACCACTATCCTACTATAGGGAGGAATTAGTGGAGACACCACATGGTCTCACCATCAGGCGAGAACTCATGGGAAAATGTGCGTTCTGAAGGAGTTAACCGCAGGGTGGAGGTCCACCTAGGGAGGTCATGGGTTCCTCCACAGGAGGAGGCGTCGGGCGAGTCGTGTTAGCTGCCGTGAGCGAATGCAACCCTGTCGATTGATATACGCCATGGCAGTTTGGCTGTCCGACCGGACCAGCACGTGCTTGGCCTGCACGAGAGGCTGCAGCCTCTTCAGTGCAAGTAGCACAGCCAACAACTCTAGGCAGTTGATATGCCAACGCAGGCGGGGGCCAGTCCACCGCCCTGACACTGCGTGCCCGTTGCACACGACACCCCAACCCTGCAGGGAGGCATCCATCATCCCATGAAGTGCCTTGAGACCTGCCCTAGGGGGACCCTGTCTGCCAAAACAGTCATTGAAGACCAGGGTGTTAGGGTGCGTCGGCAGAGAGGCGTGATGACCATACGCCTGCTGCCGGTGTGCCACGCTCTCCAGGGAACCCGACTCTGTAGCCAGTGTTGGAGTGGTCACATGTGAATCAACCCGAGCGGTACCACCCTCACCTAGGATGCCATGTGTCCAGGAGCCTCTGAAATTGTTTCAGGGGGACCGCTGACTGCCTGAAGTGTTTCAGGCAGTTCAACACTAACTGAGCGTGCTCTGAGTCAGTCACGCTGTCATGGAGACAGAGTCGAGTTCTATACCGAGAAAGAGAATGCTCTGCACAGGGGAGAGCTTGCTCTTTTCTCGGCTGACCTGTGGTCCCAACCGATGTAGGTGCCGGAGCACTAGGTCCCTGTGAGTACACAACAGATCTCGCGAGTGTGCCCAGATGAGCCAGTCGTCAAGATAGTTAGTACCCGCACACCTCTCTCCCTGACGGGTGTGAGGGCGGCTTCCCCGATCTTCGTGAAGACTCGAGGGGACAGGGACCGACCGAAAGGGAGGACTCTGTACTGATATGCCCACCCTCGAAAGCGAGACATGACAGTAAGTCTCCTTCAGGTCGATTGCCATGAACCAATCTTGTCATCTGGTAGACGCCAGGATGCGCTTCTGTGTCAGCATCCTGAAAGGCAGCTTGAGTAGGTGCCTGTTCAGCGTACGCTGATATAGTAACCCGCCTTTTGGTGACGATGAAGTATGGGCTGCAAAACCCATTGAACATCCCGGCTAGAGGGACGAGCACGATTGCCTGCCATACTGGTGGTGACCCTGGCCCCAAGCATAGGAATATCCTAACCTTTGAATGAGGTTGAGAGGATGTCCTGAACTTGAGCGGGCGTCTGGTGAGTTGTATCGTGTAGCCGAGACAGATCGTATCCCGTAGCCACACTGACGGTTTGGGGGCTCTAGTCAGGCTCCCAGGGACCGAGACAGGGGCAAGGGTTATGATCTCGATGTTGTGTTGAGCCGACAGATGGGGTTCGTCCTTGATAACCAATCGCTTCCGACTACTTAGAAAAGGCCAATGAAATTGGCGAATGAAATTTGCATGCCGGACTCCGCCCCCGGATATCCGGGTATAAAAGGGAGACGGTGTGCCTCATTCATTCACCTTTTGTTCTTCAGAGCCTTCACACTGATCGACTTCGAGACTTCAAATTCTGCGCCGAATTACTGCTGGAATCTTACGACGTGGTGCAGCGGACAGTCCCTTCCTGCAGCGACTTCCCCTGGGCGTCTCGGCAGTGCCAGGAGTGTTTGAGTGTTTTTTTTCTAAAAGAGCAAATTTCTCTAGCGTGACATGTCCTGCTGTTCTCATGGGTGCAACACACTCATCGAGGAGGGGGATGGACACGGTGTCTGCTTCCAATACGCTAGGGCAGACGTTGTGGTTATGTCCTGCCCGCACTGCGGGCGGTTGACGATTCAGAAGTTGCGTCAAAGGTGGCTGTGTTCCCACGGGACTCAGCCACCACCTCGTTTGAACCCCGTTCCGTGACGGCAGGACTACGGCCCTGCCGCCCGCTACGGCAAGCAGGGGTGATATGAGGATTACTGTGAGTGTTAATCCGCCAGCCACTGGCTCACGGACCGTTCGCACCTCGTCTGGCTGGTCTGACCATTCCCCAGGAGACGGTCCCACCGTCTTGTTCCTCAACCACGTATTCGGAAGAGGCGAAAGTCGAAATGTCAGCCTTGCTTTCCCGGACCGCCGTGAGCATTTGGTTGCAGTGCCCGCACTGCCTCTCCCAGTCATCGCGGCTAGTTACATGGTGCCTCGGGTTTGAGCGCGGCTCCAAGCCGCGCCCGCCCCCAGTGCCGTATTTACCGCACGTTAATGTCAAACAAGTTCTGTCACCCTCTCTTTCCTCGAGGGTGAGGTAGCTAGAGGATACGTCGATGTCCCCCAGGTGGAGCATGCTGCTGCGGTGCACTCGTGCCCGCAGGCGACGGCCACCTGGGGGGCTCGACCTAGACTCCCGTCCAAAGCATGGAGGGTCTCCGCATCTCCGGTGTCAAGAGCTTACATTGCTGCGGGCCAAGCTGCCTCCTCTCTCCACGCTATGGCTCCTGCCAGGCCAAGGCATTGAGAGAGCTCCACGAGGGTAAGACCGACCCAACGCTTATGCAGGAACTCCGCGCCGCCACCGACCTCGCTCTATGGGGAAGGTGACCGCGCGGGCCCTGGGTCGGGCGATATCCACACTTGTGGTCCATGAGAGACACCTCTGGCCGAACCTTGCACAGATGAGTAACGCTGAGAAGGTCCACCTTCTCGACGCAACCATCTCGCAAGGGGGGGGCTGTTTGGTGATACTGTTGAGCCGCAGTTCTTGACAGTAATGAAGCAGACAGAGGATATCAAGCATATCCTCCCTCGCTGCGACTCGGCCGCCTCGGCCGTCAAGTCCCGTGCACCATCTGCTTGCCAGCAGCCCTGGTCCTCTTCGACGCCCTCCGGCTCTGGTGCCCCCCACTCAGGTGGCCCCCCGGGAAGGGACAACGAAGAGGAGACCATCGCCCCATCAGCAGCCGCGGGCAGCGGCTGTCATGGGATCACCTCAGGGGGATCGAGGCTACCATTGGGCCCGACCCCAGCCACAACGCTGGGAGGTCGGATAGGGACGGTTCCTGCCCCGTCCCTCCATCTGCTGGCCCCCTCTGGGGGGCTGGCGCCCACTTACTCTCAAAAAGGAGAGTTTCCTCTCTCTCTGGGTTACCTCAGCCGCTCCCACCCTCTGAACGATGGTGAACGGCAAACTCGACACTATCTCGACGACTGGCTCAAGTTTGGGCACACTCTCGAGATCTGTGGTGTACACACAGGGACCTGGTGCTCCGGCACCTAGATCGGTGGGGCCACAGGTCAACTGAGATAAGAGCAAGCTCTCCCCGGTGCAGAGCATCCTCTTTCTCGGTATGGAACTCGACTCTGTCCTCACGAGCGGCCCCGCTCACCCCCAGGGGGGGGCGCGAGGACTAGCCTCCCTGCAAGGTTGGGGTGCCGTGTGCAACGGGCAAGCAGTGTTGGGGTGGTGGACGGGCCCCCGCCTGCGTTGGCATTCAACTGCCTAGAGTTGTGGGTTGTGCAACTTGCATTGAGGTTCTTCCTCTCGTGCAGGGAAGCACGTGCTGGTCCGGTCGGACAGCACAGCTGCTGTGGCGTATTCTTCACTCACAGCAGCTAACATGACTCGCCCGACGCCTCCTCCTCTGGAGTCAGCAGATGATCAGCTCCCTGCGAGCCACACACATCCCAGGCGTCCTGAACCAGACAGCCGATGTGCTCTCTCGTAAGTTGACACCTTGCGGAGAGTGGCGACTCCCTCCCCGCGCAGCCGGCTCATTTGGGGGCAGTTTGGCCAGGCACAGTTGGTCCTGTTGCCTCCCCGAACTCCTCCCATTGTCCGCTTGGGTACTCCCTGTCTGAGGTACCCTCGGCACGGATGCCCTTGCGCACAGCTGGCCGCGGGACAAGCGGAAGTACTCTTCCCCAGTGAGCCTCATTGCACAGGGCCTGTGCAAGGCCAGGGAAGAGGAGCATCAAGTGGTACTAGTTACGCCCCTTCGGCCTAACCAGGACTTGGTTCTCGGAGCTGAGGCTCTGACAACAAATCCCCCCCTGGCCGCTCCCCCTGGCGGACAGCTTCCCCAGGGGAAGGGGCACGTTACGGCATCCCAGGCAAAACCTGGTCTCCATGTCTGGACGGGACGAGGAGATCCTGTGTGACCCACCCCCGGTCCGGTTGGGACGTCACTAAGGCTAGGGCTTCGGCCACTGGGCGGCTATACGCCCATAGGTGGCGCCTCTTCTCGTCCTGGTGCTCTTCTCGGCGAGAAGACCCGCGGAGTTGCTCGGTCGGGTACGGGCTGTCCCGTCCTCAAAAGAGACGGGGGAGTAACCTCTCCCCCTCCACACTGGGAATGTATGTAGCCGCTACGGCCGCTCATCATGACCCGAGTGCTGGGTAGCCTCTGGGACAGCACGACCTGGTCATTAGGTTCCAAAGGGGCGCGAGAGGGTGACCACCTTATCAGCGCTCCGTACCCTCTTGCGACCTAGGTGGCGGGCCTCAAGAGGTCCCGCTCCCTTCGAGCCTCTCGGGGTTACCGCTCTTTCTCAGTCTTGATGAAGACGGTGTTCCGCATTGCGCTCACCTCCAAGAGGGTAGGGGATCTACAAGGACTCTCCGTGTCCGCAGATTGCCTAGAACTCGGGGCCGGGATTCTCACGTTATCTGAGACCCCGCCCCGGCTACGTGCCCAAGGTTCCCACCACTCTCCCGAGAGACCAGGTGGTGAACCTGCAGGCGTTCCCCACCGGGGAGGAAGACCCAACCTATCCGTGCTATGTCCAGTACGCGCACGGCGCCTCTACTTGGACCGCACGCAGAGCCCAGAAGCTCTGAGCAGCTCTTTGTCTGTTTCGGAGGTCAGCAGGAGGGCTGTCTCCAAACAGAGGCTGGCGCACTGGATCGTGGATGCCCTCGTTAGGGCATACCGATCTTTTTTCCTGCCCGTTGGGGGTGAGGCACACCCCTCGTGGCTGGCTCAGGGCGCCTCTCTGGCAGACATCTGCGGAGCTGCGGGTTGGGCTATGCCTAACAACTCCGTGAGGTTCTAATACCTACGCGCGGAACCGGTGTCAGCCCGCATCCTGGCAAGGTGTGGGACCGGCAGCCGGTAGGGCATACGCCTGCGGAAGCCCTTCCCCCTCCGGGGGGAGCAGTGGCGATCCCGCCTCACTTCTTTCCCCTCGGGTAAAGAACAGGCATTCCATCCATCACTAAGCACCCTTCCAGGGGACAGGCTGGGCAGAGCAGCCCTGCCCCCTTAGGCCGGGGAACAGTTGAGTTATCTCCCACATAGCTCTAACCGGACCTAGTGCTCCAGACGTGGTAACCCCCCCTCCGTGGGCTGTTCCGTCTGATGTATCCTCATGAATGGTTCCCACCTTGGCAACCCATGACCTCCCCAGGTGGACTCCCACCTTGCGGTTAACTCCTGCAGTCCGCACATTCCTCCCATGAGTTCTCCCCTGATGGTGAGACCATGTGGTGTCTCCACTAATTCCTCCCTATGGTAGGTAGTGGCCTATGCAGCGTTTTTCCCCCCCAGGGGGGAATAATGCTTACCCAGTGGCCCGTACGGTGCCGGGTGGCTTCTCGCCATCTAGAGAATCAGGCCTCCGCCCGTAACGGCCGGCGTTAGGGGGCTTCCCAACTTTTTGTGGAAAGCTCTGGGTCCCACTTCCTCTCCACTGGAAGGTCATAATTTCGCTCTAGCGTGTTCGTCTGACTCGCCCAGGCCAGTCAACGTCGCTCCGCAGAGATTGTGACGCGGCTCAATGCTGTGGCGTTTTCCATAGGAACCCCATTCTGTCGGTTCGACACAACGTCGAGAGACCGACAGAAAGGGAACGTCTTGGTTACGGATGTAACCTCGGTTCCCTGATGGAGGGAACGAGACGTTGTGTCCCTCATACCACAACACTGGCCGCCCACCCCAGCGGTCGGGGGAGGATGCTTAGGCTCCTCAGACCAAAGGTGAATGAATGAGCAAGCCGGCTTCCCTCTTATACCCGGACATCCGGGGAGGAGCCCGGAGGAGCCCGGATGGCAAATTTCATTCGCCAATTTTCATTGGCCTTTTCTAAATACTCAGAAGATGATAGGTTCGACACAACGTCTCGTTCCCTCCATCAGGGAACCGAGGTTACATCCGTAACCAAGACGTTACATCCGTAACCAAGACGTTTTTTGTTGACAAAATCCAGAAGCACTGCCTTGGCTATTGTGTACATCTCATTTTACAGTAAATTTCCACTGCCTTATCTTTTAATCACAGTTACTTTATGCTGATTCATGCATTTAGACTGAGCAGTTTCAATTGAAACCGAAAGTTGCTAAAAAAGTCAAGGTTCCCACTATTTTTTTTAAGGATAGTGAACTTAAAAATAAAAGCTTTAAGCACATTATTTTATAAACAGAGCTGGGTAGTAACGGATTACATGTAATCTAGATTACGTAATCAGATTCCAAAATAAAGTACTTGTAATTAGAATCTACATTTTAAAATACTCATCATCTGACTACAGTTACTTTTTTATGGATTACTTGATTACATATTATTCACAGAATGGCAGTAAATTATTTACAATTCATTTTCTCCTAGTTTTTCATTTTTTTATTTCTAAAAAAATGTCATAATTTTTTCTTAAAATTTTGAAGGAGTAGTATGGAGGGGATTCACATCTCCGCTAAATACTTTCTCTTATTACACCTCTAAATGTCTGCAAATTCCTCACAGTCTGTGTCCTCTCACTGGAGACAACAGATCGTTCCATCGACAGATTAGGTTAGATACAGTGGAGCTAGTGCTTGCAGAAGAAATATTTTCGTAGTTTTTGAACTATGTCTGTCGATAATGTAGCCGATTGTTTTTGCTCCTGGTCTACTGCAACAGTATTTTTGGAAGTCTGCCTAATTAAACTACTGAAACCGATATCATCTTTAGCTGTTCAACCACATTAGCTGTTGTTGTTACACTTTCTATGCCTTTACAAAAAACGTGTTACGAAACGTCTCGGTTACGACTGTAACCTGTGTTCCCTGATGGAGGGAACGAGATGATGTGCTGAGAGACAGACTGGGGTTTGATCTTGAGAACCTATCATCTCCGAGAGCAATTTAAAAATTAATTAACTTGGCTAATGTCATGCGCATGCCAGCCTCCGCCCCGTGCATACACGGGTATAAAAGGAGATGGCGGCGCTCATTCATTCATATTTTGGGCTGAGGAACCTGACATCTCCCGGTCGCTGCAGTGGGCCGGTGAAGTGTTGTGGCAGGAAGACTCGTTCCCTCCATCAGGGAACAAAGGTTACAGTCATAACCGCGACGTTCCGTTTCAGTCGGTCTCTCGACGTTGTGTTGAGAGACAGATTGGGGTCCTATACAACACGCCACGGCGCTGAGTCATATCACAAGCTCAAACAGAGAGTCACTGACAGGACTAGCGAGTCACAAGTGAGTGCTACCGCGAGACGTAATTTTCCAGTGGGATTGGTAACTAGTAGCATACTTTGAGAGGCTAGTACCGATGGCCATTACGGGCGGTGGCGTTGTTCTCTAATTTAACGAGATAGCTGCCCGTTTCCATAAGGAAACACTGCGAAGCACTGCTCTGTCTACTGAAAGAGTGTGCTACGGAGACCACATCCTACCGCAAGGGGATGTTACATGTGGAGACACCAGCATGGTCTCACCAGCGGGGAGACCTACATGGGATATGATGTGCAAGCCCGAGTAGGGAGCACTCGACCCAGGTGGGTTGACCCACTTGGAGGGAGGTCACAGGTTCACCGATACGGGAACCAAGAGTGAGGAAGTCAACATAGGGGGAGTCACTACGTATGGGGCAATAGTCCAAGTATAGTGTTCTACCTGAATAGGGGTGACTCTACCACTACCGGACTCGGCCTGGTCTGCTACCAATATTGCCAATGCGTAGTGATGGATGGGTTGCCTATATTTTGCCCTGCGGGGGGGGGGAGAAGTAGGCTCAATAGCGCACTGACTCGCCGAGGGGGAGAAGGCGCTTTCGCATGCATACACCCACCCAGTCGCCGGCTTCACCTGCGTAAGACACAGGCTGACACTGGTTCCACACGGAGATTGTAAATACCTCACGAAGGTATTGGGCGTAGCCCAACCCGCGGCACTACAGATGTCTCCCAGAGAGGCGCCCTGGGCCAGTGTCCACGAGGAGGCCATACCCCGAGTGGAGTGGGCTCTCACTGCAAGCGGGCACGGGTGATCTTGCACCAATATGCCAAGTAATGGCATCCACGATCCAGTGCGCCAATCTCTGTTTGGAGACACAGGCAGCAGCTTTTGCCAGAGGGGAACTGGAATCCACTGGTTGGGCCTGGGTTCTCCTGAGTTTTTTTAATCTCCATTGGAGTTTTGGGTTCCTCGCCACCGTTTGCATACTGTTTTGCACTATTTGCATGGCCAGAGGGGGCTGCTTTAGAATTAGAATTTAGAATTAGAATTTTAAAGCTTTACTTAATTAATATTGCACATAGGAATTTATAGTCCGTTTAATATTTGACCTGTGTTTTTGTGTGCTTTTTACTGTACATGTGTGTGCGTGCGTGTCTGTCTGTGTGTGTGTGTGCGTGCGTGCGTGCATGTCTATGTGTGCGCGTGCGCATCTGTGTGTGCTTGTCTGTGTGTGTGTGTGTGTGTGTGTGTGTGTGTGTGTGCGTGCGCATTTGTGTGTGTGTGCATTTGTGTGTGTGTCTGTATCTATGTGTGTTAGTACATGTGCATATTGTGTGCATGGAGTGTTTTGAATTTTGGTGTGTCTGTCTTCTGTGTTTTCACCTTTTTCTTGTTTTTACATGTATAACTTTATGTGTTTTGCTTATAGTTTTGCTTAAAAAGCGCTACATTAATAAAGTTGACTTGACTGGACACAACACTGTAGAGGTTGGGTCTTCCTCCCCATGGGGATGCGCCTGCAGGCCCACCACCTGTTCCCAAAAGGGAGTGGTGGGAAACATGGGCACGTAGCCTAGCGGCCCCCCTTTGTGGCTTTGCCCCAGACTGTGCCTTGCCCTTCGATTCGGGACTGCTGGGCTACCCGAGAAAATTTTGGGGGGGTCGGAGCGCAGCGTCCATCAGGCGCATTCCACCTCCCGTCAAATAAGTTATGACTCCTGCTTGATGGCCTAGGGCTTGAACGAGTGCCCAGGGGTTAAATATACTCCCTATCCGTCCCCGAGCAGAAGGCCATGGTGGAAAACATCTCATAAGGCCTCCAACAAGGTTATATCTGCCCTTCCACATTCCCTGGTGGAGGCTTGAGGCCATGCATTGATTACCGCTAACTCAACAGAATTATAAGTACCAGTACCCCCTTCCTCTTGTCCCAGCAGGCCTGGAACAGCTACGCGGAGCCCGGATATTCACAAAGATGGACCTCAGGAGTGCATACAACCACATTCGGATACGTGAGGGGGACGAGTAGAAGACTGCCTTTCTCACTCCAACGGGTCAATACGAATATCTAGTCATGCCATACGGTCTTGTCAACGGCCCCTCCGTATTCCAAGGCTACATGAATGAGGTGTTCCAGGACTACCCCCAATTTTTTGTGCTGGTCTACATGGATGACATCATGGTGTATTCACGGAAGGAGGCGAACATCGCCTGCACGTCTCTGAGGTCCTCCAGCGGCTCCGCGAACATCACCTGTACCTAAAAGCTGAGAAATGTACGTTCCATCAAAAAGCCATCCTATTGCAAATTCGCCCAAGCTATCCAGATGGACGAGAGGATGGTGGAAGTTAATCCCTCCTGGCCTATCCCCACCACAGTTAAAGAGCTCCAAAGGTTTCTCAGTTTCTCCAATTTTTATTGTCGATTCATTCAAAACTGCACTTCCATCACAGCACCCCTCACAGACCTGTTGAAGAAGCAGCCCAAGTCTCTGTCCTGGACCCCAGCCGCCACCACAGCAATGAAGACTATCCAACAAGCTTTCACCTCGGCCAAACTCCTGGTTCACTCCGATCCGCAGAAGCCCTTTGCAGCGGAAGTTAATGCATCCACCTCAGGAGTGGGTGCCGTTCTATCCCAGCAGCAGGGGACACCACCCTAGTTCCATCCGTGTACCTTCTCCCGGAAACTTTCCTCAGTGGAGCAAAACTATAACATCGGCAACAGAGAGCTCCTTGCAATAAAGCTCACCCTGGAGGAATGGATGTTTTGACTGATCACTGGAATCTAGAATACATCCGTGAATCCAAGAGACTCAAGACTCTGAGGGCCCTCTTCTTCACCCGATTCCAGTTCACCATCACTTACCATCCAGGGGCCAAGAACACCAAAGCGGATGCTCTATTACGGCTCTACGCGGCTGATGATCCCCCAGAACACCACAAACCCATCCTCCCGTCCAACCTGATAATCAGCCCCATCCATTGGTCCCTGGACGAGGAAATTGCGGCTGCCAGTGTCTCCGACCCCGCTCCGCCGGGATGCCCATCAAACCACACCTATGTTCTGAGCAGTGAAAGGACCCTTTAATTCCCTCAACACAAACTTCCCTGGGCACTGGTCATCTGGAGACCAATCAAACCCTCTCGCTGCTCAAAGACTGCTTCTGGTGGCCGGAATGGTGGAGCATCATAAGTGGAGCGTGCCATTTCTAAAACCCCACGCTATCTGCCCACAGCAAAGCTCATGCCTCTGCCTGTTCCCCGGCATCTGTGGTCACACCTAGGAGTGGATTTCGTTACAGACCTCCCCGTGTCAGATGGCTGCACTTGCATGCTGGTAGCAATAGACCGGTTCTCTGAAAGGCCTGCCCACTGCCATGGAAACCGCTGAGGTACTGTTTAATCAAGTGTTTCGTAACTTTGGTATCCCGAAGATATAGTATCTGACAGAGGATCTCAATTAATCTTCTGTGTGTGGAAGGCATTCTTCTCTCTCCTAGGTGTGACCGTCAGCCTATCTTCTGGGTATCATCCACAAAGCAACGGCCAAACTGAGAGGAAGATCCAGGAGATAGAGTGCTACCTCCGTACATTCTTCCACGACCTTGAGAACGCCACACTTGCCTTTCAACCTGGACAACAGGTGTGGCTCTCCACCCGGGACATCTGCCTGAGACTACCTTGCAAGAAGCTGAGTCCCAGATTTATTGGTCCCTTTCCCATCCTGCGTAAATAAATGAGGTCACCTATGAACTGAAGCTGCCACCACACCCCACCTTCCACACCTTGTATTTCCAAGGACTCTTGTACTGTCCACAATATTGTATTCTGTATTATAAAAATGGTAAATGAAAGTTCTTAGCAATTTGTGCTGTAAAAGTGCCGTTAAATGAGAAAATTATGATTCCTGGTCTGTTCTGTGGAAAACACTGTCATCTAGTTGTAACCCTTTTACCATCGGCTCGAAATGAATAAATGCCTCGAACAATAACGATTCGAGCATTAAGCACTTATTGACTCTTTTTCCTCAATATGGCAAAGGGAACACCTCAATGTTAAATTAATCAGTCTAGGGTATGATTATGATTCACGCTTTGTCACTCTTTATGAGAGCTAAGGGATATTCGACTCTGACCCATTAAATTAGTACAGCAATTAAGTAATGCTAACTCACATAGATTCAGAGCAATGTAGGCAAAGTAAACATACAAACCATTTGTAAACTTGCACATTTGTATTTAAAAACACAAAACATAAACAGTTGTTTGGAAAATAACTAAAAGGTTGCACAAATAGAAAAACCAAACACCGGGGTAAAACAGTATTTAGGGTACCTGTTACAATTTAACTGTCTCTTAAAACACACACAGCTTGCAAGCTAAACCGTTGGCGCACATGTTTGTTGGAGCTCAATATTCACAATACTCTCTTTCCGGAGAGCGTGTGAACACAATCCTACCACTTCCGTAGTAAACGGTGACTCGGTTGTAATCCACATTGTCGTCAGACTGCGGCTGTATAGATGATTTGTCTCCTGGAAAACTGGCGTCCTCTCGTAGAGCCAGGCTTGTGTGTGTGCGTTGGGCCTCCGCACGAGCTAAGCTAACTTGGCTAAACATGAGCTATACAGGCCAAAGTCTCGGCACAGTTCAAAGTCTGCTTTTTCTACTCAACACTTTAAGAGTGTCGGCGCATAACAAAATCTCTGTCCATAAAGAGTAGGCTAGACGCGAGTTAAACTCTCTTTGAGTGAAAAATCCTCGGCAGCGTCTCACTCGCGGTGCAGCGCCATCTTCTTTTCTCTCTACAGTCCCGAGAGAGTTTCGTTCTAGCGCGATCTCTCCAACGCAAACTTTATTTAAACCCAAGTTACTGACCTCAACTAAATGCATTGGTACTGCGAATTATGATAGGATATAAACATTTTAAAACATATTACATCCATAAACCCATTCTCAGTAAGCATTTGTCACTTAAAATATTCAGTACACACGAACATTAACGCATCAATATAAACACAGTCTTCAAAGAAATATGAAAGGGGAAAAACCCACAACAATGTATAAAACAGAAAACACAATTGAAAAATAATGATAATCCCTGATAAATTCTGATAGTAATAATGAGTCTAACCGTTATGAATTTATCCAGGTTGTTACACTCTCCCCCCACCAATATAAGACATGCCCTCATGGCTTGGTATGGGTAAGTCTACGCTTAACTAGTAAGGAATATAGCTCTTGGCAGCTCATGCACTCAAGTGGCCACAGGGGAACTTATCCACTTGTGGAGGTAAGAGACAAACCTCACTACAGGAGAGGATATAACTTTTGGATGGCCAGGTATATCGTAAGTCAACCTGGACGGAGCTCTTCTGACCCGCTGGGGTCGGTTGGTGACTACTTCCTTATCAGGATTCTCGGACAACAGGTCATTGTCGACATCTGACATCCCAGACTGTCGTGAATCATCTCAGATTTCACACGCCTTCTCAGTCTCTACGGTCACCTCAATAGACTGAGGTTCTACGTCCTCCACGACATCATACATTATTCCAGATTCATTTACTCCAGGTGCCCCAGTCTAGTGCTGTAGTACTCGAGTCCAGACTCGAGACATTTTTTTATGGTCTCGGACTTGTCTTGGACTCGTTGGTATTTGAACTTGGACTTGTCTCGGACTTGGTCATTGGTCTCGCAAATGTTGTAGTCGGTCTCGTCCGAGTCCAGCGATATATGTTTTATTTTCTCCTTCAAAACAAAACATTGATAGAGCAATATTCTTGTGATCCGAAAACTAATGATCTGAAAACTGTTGCCGACTCTCGACTCTAGAACGAGAGCTGCGCGTGCTCATAATTTCTCTTTTCACACAGCAGTTCAGTTCAGTGTGTGCTGTTGTTGTTACTAAATATCTCCGGTATATTGGTTCAAGTCCGCGGGACTGTCATGCACGCCAGAAAGTGAATAACTGAATTAATTTGTGGATAATATTAAGTGTTTACGGGAGACGCTAAACGGGAACGATTCAGCTGAACTGGTTCGACCGGTTCACTAAAAAGAAAGAACCGGTTCGAATGAATGATTCGTCCGAGGCGCGAACCAGCATCAATCATTCATCAGGCACGATGTCAGCGAGCAGCGGCATAATACAGATTGGTTTTACAAACCATAATAAATGTATCGACAGTGCGCTTAAAAGGAAACTTTTTGCAACAAAACTTTCCCCGAAACATGTGGGACCACATCCAATTTCGTAAGAAACCTGCAAAGGCATCACAAAGAGAGGTAAGTTAATGCCATGTTTCAGAGTTAGCATTGCATTTGAGTATTTTGAATGTTTGGAAAGTAGGGCTTAAAGATAAGATTGATCGCATTTTTATTGTCATTGTGATGAACATGTTATTTAAGGATGGGCACCGACGTGCTTATAAACGTGCTTATAAACGAGCCGTGGAGCCACTGCTCTTTCTAGCTGCACCTGTGCACGGGCAGGTGCGCACACGCACGCATGCACACACACGCACAAAAGTGTTCATTGCTGCACAACCTTGCTGTTAGGAGAGCTGATAAAAAAAGTTCTTTAAAAAAGTAATAAACAGTTACACTTCGGCTTTGTGACTTTAGTGTTATACCTATATAGTAAAAATAAAATGACCTTATTTTATCTGCTTTTTGATCATTACAAACAATAATGAAAATGATTATCATAGAATAGAAGATATGCTGTCTCTTGCATCACATAAATTATCAATAGTTAAGTATGTGGTCTTGTAGTCATGATTTTTTTCTGTCTCTGTCTTGACTGTCTCAATTGGACTCGGTCTTGACTTGGACTCGAACCTCTCTGGACTTGGACTTGACTTGGACTCGAACCTCTTTGGACTTGGACTTGACTTGGACTCGAACCTCTTTGGACTCGGACTTGACTCGGTCTCGACTAGTCCTGGTCTTGGACTTGTCTTGGACTCGACAATGGTGGACTTGACTACAGCCCTACCCCAGTCATGTCGTCTCCCACAACATCAAGGTCTAGCTGAAACGGTTCTGAAACATCGTCATCTAATCCAGTACAGGGTGTCGTAACAGGTAGGTCATACCACACACCATCTTCTTCACCTTCAGAGTCTGTGCTCCTAGTTTCATCACAACTTTCCAGAGTTTCCTTTCCCTGGTCGTTGGTGTCTTCTGGCATTCCAGCTTTCCCTGTAGTGGCACACTCAGTAAGGTTTTGACGCACTGGTTTAAGGCGCGCACGTTGCCCAAGTGGTAAAATGTGATTTCGGTGAAGGGTTTTGTCAGGTCCATTCCCATCCTCGGGTTTCAACCTGAACACCGGCAAGTTTGGCATCTGACTGTCCACGACATATGCCTGTGGCGCCCAACGATCTGCCAGCTTATGCTTCCCCTTCAGGCCTAAGTTCCGGATCAAAACCCTGTCTCCAGGCAACAACTATGAGAACCGGATCTTCTGGTCATATCTTCGCTTGTTTCCTTTGTTATGCTTAGCAGCAAGGGATTCTGCAAGTTCATACGCAGCTTGTAACTCTTTTCTCATGTCAGCTACATACTTGAGGTGAGACTCCGGATGACTTCCATCACTGGCTGTTCCGAAACACAAATCCACAGGTAACCTGGCTTCTCGACCGAACATGAGATAATGGGGTGAGAACCCGGTGGCTTCATTGGTTGTGCAATTGTATGCATGAACAAGGTGTCCTATGTGTTGACTCCACCTTTTCTTCCTCTTGGCGTCCAAGGTCCCGAGCATGTCCAACAGCGTCCGATTAAACCTCTCGGGTTGAGGGTCTCCCTGAGGGTGATACGGCATCGTTCTGGACTTCTCGACCCCAAGCGTGTTCAATACCTCTTTAACAAGGCGACTTTCGAAGTCTCTCCCTTGGTCACTGTGCATCCTCATCGGCAATCCATAATGAACAAAGTATTTCTCCAGAAGCACTTTTGCCACAGAGGAGGTCTTTTGGTCTCTGGTTGGAAAAGCCTGAGCGTAGCGTGTGTAGTGATCAGTAATGACTAGCACGTTCTCAGTGTTTCTCGAGTCGGGTTCAATGGATAAGAAATCCATGCACACAAGGTCCATCGGCCCATCACTTCCCAAGTGAATCAATGGAGCGACGGTCTTCGGCAGGGTTTTCCTCTGAATGCACCTTGCACACGATTTGCAGTACTCTTCCACATCAGATCTCATCCGTGGCCAGTAGAAACGATCTTTGATTAAGCCATAAGTCTTGTCAAGACCTAGATGACCGGAGTCGTCGTGCAGAGACTTCATGACCATCTCCCTGTATTTTTCAGGTAACACCAGCTGAGAGCGGCGGACTCTGCCAGGCGGAATGGTGATACGGTACATAACTCCTCGCTGTAACTTTAACCGATCCCACTCTCTTAGAAGCAGGGGACAAGCTGGGTGCTTTGACTTGTTGAATTTGGTTATGTCTTTACGAAAGAGCGCTGTCCAAATCTCGCCAAGGCTAGGATCTTCCTTCTGTGCAACGGACAACTCCGAAGAGCTCAGGACAGGCATATCTCTTCCTCTCAGCACAGCTAGGTTACAATAAACCTGTGGAACTGCATGCATGGAAGACCCTAGTTGATCAATTGCTCTATGAGAAGTTGGATCTCTCGGGTTGATCTCTGCAGACATCTGGCACATGACTCGCACACCATCAGCAGATATGTCTTTCCACTCTTGTTTTTGGACAAACGGAGGATGCGGTCGGCGGGATAGAGCATCCGCGTCAATGTTCTGAACTCCTGACCGGTACTTGAGATTGAAGTCATAATTGGACAAAGCAGCAAGCCAACGGTGACCCGTAGTGTCCAGTTTGGCAGAGGTCAACACATAGGTCAACGGATTGTTGTCGGTCCGCACTTCGAACTTCACTCCATACAGGTAGTCATGCAGCTTTTCAACAACAGCCCACTTCAAAGCTAGGAACTCTAGTTTGTGTGCGGGGTAATGTCGCTCGGATGGGGTTAAGCTTCGACTGATAAAAGCAACTGGTCTCAGACCTTCACCTTGGTCCTGGTATAGCACTCCGCCCAGACCTTCTTGGCTGGCGTCCACATGAAGTACGTAGGGAAGCTGTGGGTTGGAAAACACCAGTACAGGAGCTTGAGTGAGTCTCCGCTTCAGTTCCTCAAAGGCTGCTTCACACTTCCCATCCCATCTGCTACCGAATGGCTCAGACGGGTTTAAGTAGGTGTGATCCTTCTTCACCTTGGATTTCTTTGCTGCTGGTGGGTAACCAGACAAGAGTTGATTCAACGGGTAAGCTACTTTGGAATAGTCTCTCACAAAACGTCGGTAATAACCGCAGAAGCCAAGGAATGACCGTAGAGCAGCCACTGTGTTTGGTCTGGGCCACGTAGTTACAGCCTCGGTCTTCTCTGGGTCTGTGGACACTCCAGCTTGAGATACAATATGGCCTACGTAGGTTACCGACAGTTGGCAAAACTGGCATTTATCCAGCGATAGCTTGAGACCTTCGTCCTTCAAACGATCGACCACCTTTAGCAATCTTGCCTCGTGCTCTTCAAGCGTCACCCCAAACACGATTAGGTCGTCGAGGTAGACTAAGACTTCCAGCAGGTTCATATCTCCAACGGTCTGTTCCATTAGCCTCTGGAAAGTCGCTGGAGTGCCTGACACTCCCTGCGGCATCCTCTCGAATTGGTAGAACCCCACTGGGCAGATGAAAGCCGTTTTCACTTTGTCACTCTCCTTCATGGGTACCTGGTAAAATCCACTCCGAAGATCTAAGACGCTAAACCACTTGCTTCCATTTAAACAGGCCAGCGCATCTTCGACCCTCGGTACTGTGTACTGATCAGGAACAGTGCGGCGATTTAAAGTCCTGTAGTCCACACACATCCTTATCTTTCCACTCTTCTTCTTCACCACCACTATGGGCGAGGCGTAAGGGCTTCGTGACTCAGTGATGATCCCAGCATCTTTAAGCTGTGTCAGGTGCTGTCTCAATGCTTCTACATCAGCCGGCGCCAGTCGGCGAGATCGCTCTCGGAAAGGCTTGTCTTCCATGGTCTTGATAGTGTGGTGCGTACCTTTACAGCATCCTACGTCGAACTCACGTGTAGAGAAAACCTCACTGCGTTCCATCAGCTTACTCACTAGTCTTCCTTTCCAGTTCTCAGGGACAGGTGAGTCTCCAAAGTTAAAGGAAGATGGGGTCAGTTTCCCTGCAAACTCAATGTCAGTCTCTCTCTTCACGACAGGCGAAGACATCACGTCGACTGGGAACAATTGGGCGATCGGCGTTCCTCTGGTCAAAGTGATTTCTCGTGCCGACACATTCCTGACCAACACTGTGATTCTTTTGGACAACACACTATCATTCGGCTGCAACTCTGGTCTGACGAGAAGTCCTTCTGGGAATCTTGGCTCCTCTGCAAGTTCGCTAGGAGAATCCACCTGAATGGCCTGGGCACTTGCCATTTGCGGACACTTCGGCACACCCGTAACTCTAACTACTCCTCCAAGTTGTAGGGTAACTGGGTTTGGTTGGAGAAATCACACAGTGCCTCGCTTGTGATCAACATCCTCTGGTGGGTACTCAGGCAACTCGTCGAAAGCCTTTTTAAAAGCAGGATGAATGTGCATGGTGCGAACAAATTTATCTCCACTCTTCTCTCTACAGCGACTAAGCAGTCTCATCACGGTGGGCGTGTTTGTGCCAACGAGAAGGGAGGTTTCACATCTTACTACGGGATCGGGACACACCAACACAAGGGCATCGATGGTCTCAGCAACTCCAAGGTCAGCCTCCAAGAACTCCAGCTTGAGCGATAGGTAGCCATCGCAAGGATAATCAGTGGAACTGAGGCCCCATATCTGCAAGGCATCGATGGATGTCAATGGCAGGTGCTTCAAATATCTGTCGTAAAAGGATCTGTACAGCAAGGTCACTTGAGAACCGGTATCGAGGACAGCTTTGGCATAGATGCCTTCAATCTGTACTGGTACAGCAGAACTTGGGCCGACTAAACCTTCAGGTATAGCGTTCTTCCCCTTTCCGTCCAATGTAATGCACTTGGTGGAACGTGTTTTCACCACCAGGATACCAGGCTGTTCCTTTACTGGTTCCCGCGGTAGTTTCCCGACTTTGTCTGTTTAATGAGCGCTTCTTGACTCTCTTCAGGTTTTCTTCACCTCTGCACTCCCTCTTAAAATGTCCATCCTCTCCACATCTGTAGCAGAAGAGTACAGGCCTGTCTCCAGCATTGGCAGTTTTCTGTGAGGTATCGTTCCTCCGATATCCGACTTTAGTTTGGAATTCAGGCTGTGAGTTCTGAACATCCAGCTGTGGAGATACGGTTGCAGCTCTCAGATTGATCATTTCAGCTTTCATTACACTGATGTCTTTTCTCAACTTTTCCAATTCAGGATCATCGCTGGTCTCAGGAACAGGCTTGAAAACAGGATAAACGGTATTAGAAGCCACTGCGCTCTTAACATCGTTCCGGCTTTGGAGCATGTCCTCTTCCTCCCTTACCTCTTTCAATAGGTCGTTGAAGGTAGGCGGTTCACGCAATTTATGTGTCATGCGAATACGAAGGGCGACCATGTCATGCGGCAGTGCACCTCTCACAGTTTGTTCAATACGAAGTTTGTTCATTTCAGCTAGCGGCACTCCACCTTTCCTGAACACACAGTGTAGCAGTTTATCCAGTCTCAACAAGTAAGCAGACAAATTCTCACCTTCCCATTGAAATGTGTGTCGAAACTTAACTAGGAGGTCAGCTGAACTTTCAGTGGTGCCAAAAGCAGTTTCCAAAGCTCTCATGTAGTCATGGGCTGTAGCGATGGGGTTTTGCACTTTCAGGAACCTCAGTATGTCAGCAGCAGGGCCCTTTAAGCTTTCCACAATCCTTTGCTTCTTCACACTGTCACTGCATTGCCACTCTTCAAGTAAGTGCACTGTCTGTTCTGCCCATGCATCGTACTCTTCTTCTCCACTGGGAGTGGGCTTCACACCAGAGAACATGCGTAGCTTCCTGTAACTCTGAGTGTCAGCAGGTGCGGCATTACATTTCTCCACTAGAGCACTAATGGCATTGACCAGAGCAGTATTTGCGTCAAGAGGCGAGGGATTTATCAAACCTTTGACATCAGACATGGACTTTCCCTCGTGTTTCAGAAATGACATCAACTTGGCTTCGAATCCTTCGACTTCTGCAGGGACAGAAAGCACATGAGCAGGCCAAGAGCTAACCCCTCCAGTAGACCTTACATGCCCTGGCATAGTTTGCTTAGAAAGGTCAGTGGACAATTGAATTAGCACAAACTGAGTTTTGGAAGCTACATCCTGACAGCGATCAACTATCTTAGCATTACCAAAAGCTTTAACTGAATTCAGAGCTTGAATTAGATCATCATCTATAGTGTTTGGATCAACATTGCTTATCACTACTGCCTTATTCCGCGCTATTTGCTTAATTTTGCACCAAGCCTCAAACTCAACAGTATCCATTTTCGTTTACAACAGGGGAGGAAACAACTTCAGCCTACAAAAGCATCACTATCCCGGACGAGCCCCCAAATGTAACCCTTTTACCATCGGCTCGAAATGAATAAATGCCTCGAACAATAACGATTCGAGCATTAAGCACTTATTGACTCTTTTTCCTCAATATGGCGAAGGGAACACCTCAATGTTAAATTAATCAGTCTAGGGTATGATTCACGCTTTGTCACTCTTTATGAGAGCTAAGGGATATTCGACTCTGACCCATTAAATTAGTACAGCAATTAAGTAATGCTAACTCACATAGATTCAGAGCAATGTAGGCAAAGTAAACATACACACCATTTGTAAACTTGCGCATTTGTATTTAAAAACACAAAACATAAACAGTTGTTTGGAAAATAACTAAAAGGTTGCACAAATAGAAAAACCAAACCCCGGGGTAAAACAGTATTTAGGGTACCTGTTACAATTTAACTGTCTCTTAAAACACACACAGCTTGCAAGCTATTCACAATACTCTCTTTCCGGAGAGCGTGTGAACACAATCCTACTACTTCCGTAGTAAACGGTGACTCGGTTGTAATCCACAATGTCGTCAGACTGCGGCTGTATAGATGATTTGTCTCCTGGAAAACCGGCGTCCTCTCGTAGAGCCAGGCTTGTATGTGCGCGTTGGGCCTCCGCACGAGCTAAGCTAACTCGGCTAAACATGAGCTATACAGGCCAAAGTCTCGGCACAGTTCAAAGTCTGCTTTTTCTACTCAACACTTTAAGCCTGTCGGCGCATAACAAAATCTCTGTCCATGAAGAGTAGGCTAGACGCGAGTTAAACTCTCTTTGAGTGAAAAATCCTCGGCAGCATCTCACTCGCGGTGCAGCGCCATCTTCTTTTCTCTCTACAGTCCCGAGAGAGTTTCGTTCTCGCGCGATCTCTCCAACGCAAACTTTATTTAAACCCAAGTTACTGACCTCAACTAAATGCACTGGTACTGCGAATTATGATAGGATATAAACATTTAAAAACATATTACATCCATAAACCCATTCTCAGTAAGCATTTGTCACTTAAAATATTCAGTACACACGAACATTAACGCATCAATATAAGCATAGTCTTCAAAGAAATATGAAAGGGGAAAAACACACAACAATGTATAAAACAGAAAACACAATTGAAAAATAATGAAAATCCCTGATAAATTCTGATAGTAATAATGAGTCTAACCGTTATGAATTTATCCAGGTTGTTACATAGTGGTCATCGGGTGGAAGTTGCTAGCCAGTTTGAGTTAGAAAAATAGAGGGGCCATGTTTTGTACAAGCACTTGTAGTGGAAAGTTCCTATGTGCTGCGTCTCCATTTACGTCTTTATCTACTGCCCTTGATAAGGCATTATCTGTAAGTTAGTTGTGACTTAACATATTTTTATGTATATTAGTGCCATGTTAAAAAATATGGTGAACCTTTTGTTACTGTGCAGCAGAGGTGGGTAGTAACGCGTTACATTTACTTCGTTACATTTACTTGAGTAACATTTTGGAAAATATGTACTTTTTAAGTAAAATTAAAAGCGTGTACTTTTACTCTTAATTGAGTAAATTTCTAATAGAAAATCTGTACTTTTACTTCGTTACATAATTTACATTGCGTGACGTTCCTTCGTTCCTTCATTTTAAAATATGCATTATAAAATGCGTTGTTTATTTCTAGGTTGTCGTGTCTTTTTACGGGCATTCCCGAGTGATCGATTCTTTTGAAAGCATTAATTGAACAATGGGCAAAACCATTTGAATAGGCTAATGAATCAGTTCAAATGATTTGTTCAGTTCGCAGCATGATCTGAATCATCTGAAGCAGGATTACTCACTCCTCGTAGCGCGAAATTTAAGAACACACAGAACACAAAGAGCATTGGATGAAGTGGATATGAATCTATACTATATATATAATCAAAACTGCAAATGTGTCATATTGTTTGCCAGCAATGATAAATGCCCGCCATATGCGCGTACCCGCGCGACCTGTTCGTCAGACACAGCAACATGCGCGTTACCTGTCAGACATAGAGACGTGGGCTTGCAGAAATATACATTTGACGAACAGAAGGAAGAAAACTTGTTGATGGGCGTGTGGTTCACTGTTTACTGTTTGTTTACAAGTAAGAGCGTTTCACAACACACACGTGACACAACACGAGAAAACACAAGCTTTGTTCAAAAATGTGTATTTCATTTAAGAGAGCACTGCAGATGTTCTAGAATCTAGATCATTTTAGGAAATGCTCTGAGTAAAAGTTCATGCTTTAGTTTGACATTGTCTATTATTCTAAATAAGTTGTGTAAACTATATTGACATCAGGACTAGATAAAATTTACAGAAATGCTTGTCTCTTCTGTGTTTGTCTATTCTTTAGTCTCTCTAGTATATTGCAAAGATATCTGCTTATGATAATTAAAAATATTGATTAAAATGTAATATTAAAATATTGGCGTTAATATTAATTTTATGTAGTAGGCCTATATAATCAGATACACAGTAACTAAGTAACTAGCTACTTGAGTAGTTTTTTCATTGCATACTTTTTTACTTTTACTCAAGTAATTTTTAAAATAGTGACTTTTACTTTTACTTGAGTAACAATTTCTCTAGTTACTTGTACTTTTACTTGAGTAAAGATTTTGGCTACTCTACCCACCTCTGCTGTGCAGTCGGTTTTGTTATTAAAGTGAGCTACCTGTCAGCATCTGTTCAGGATAATAGCATGCCACATGTTAGCATATAGCTTTAGCATGTTATAATGCTTATTATTCGTTTATTTTATGACTTTGGGTTAATATTGGCATGCAGCAATAATAATGAATTGGTCGTTCATGCATTTACATGAAGACTGAATGTTTATTAATACCTTTATTCTTTTTCTGTTACAGTTTTACAGAAAAAATACAAATGGTACATCAGTAAAGCTTTAAAGAATGCAGTTCTGTCTCCTGGGTGCTTACTGAAGCCATTTATGTTTAGCTCGATGCATAGACTAAATACTTACATTTAGTTGAGGGCAGATGAACTCTCAATGTACATTAATACTCACCTGCTGTTGTCTATTCACCTATGTGTTAATACCTGTCTGGCTTACCGTTACAGATATTTTTACTATAAAACTCTTACAACAAACATGTCGTCTAATATCTTCAACTGTTGCTTATTCCGAGTTGCAGCGGACAAATTTGTAATCGACTTTACTTGGACTGATTGTGCGAGCTGTCTCTTTAATACGGCGTGGTTTATATACATGTTGCTGCTGATTGGGCTGACATTTTTGACACACCCACCAAACAAGAGAAAATGTATCTAAAAACCCGTTCACAACTGCATTACCACCACCAATTGAACTGGAATGTGGAGTGACAATGAGAGAGAAAAAATAAAAAATAAAAAAAATGAGAGAGAAAAACTAAATAAATAAAAAAAATGATTTTACTATTATGAAAGTGTCTATTAGATAACTTATTATCATTCTTCTGAATTGTTATAACCTGATTATAGTTCTAAAGTCATTGTTTTTGCCTTCTGTCTGTAACTTTGTTTCAGAACCAGCAAACACGTTAATGTGGGGCCCACATGGGTTTCACATGGTCTACAGGGGTACAGAGTGGGCATGGGCTCAAAATGGGAATCTTATCTGGGGCCCGCTTGGGTTACCCAGCTAGGACCCACATGGTTGAACCCAGGTGGGCATCTTATCTGGGGCCCGCTTGGGTCACCCAGCTAGGACCCACATGGGTGAACCCAGGTGGGCATCTTATCTGGGGCCCGCTTGGGTCACCCAGCTATGACCCACATGGGTGAACCCAGGTGGGCTCCCCATGTGGTTCCCAGGTGGGTAATTATTGGGAAATTTGTGCATGGTCTCAAAATGGGCACATGGGACCCTTTTTGTTTTATCAAACATACAAGTGCAAACATAATTAATTCCATAGGTGATTACAATGTGCACATATGCCTTTAAAGTTGTTTTTGTTGTTGTTGTGACACTTGAATTAATTTTAATTTAATTAATTAATATCAAAATCATATAGACATAGTATTTAAAATATTTTTGTTGCTTTGACACTTGGACTAACAAGCTACTTAAATCAAAATTAAAAAATGTGAACACTCATGCAATTGTAACACATTTTCTGATTTTAAAAAGATCAAGAGCCCACGATTTAAAAAAATAAAATACAATTGTGAGGTCAAAACTATTGCAGGAACTCACGCAGCAATGCCCATCCCCCTGTCAACTTTATCGCGAGATCTTAAACAGCACTACCCATCCCCCACCCGCTGTTGCGCGCCACTTTCGTCCATTTTCCGTGGGTGATTTTGCTGTCAACTATACTCAAGGTAAGAACACTACATAAAAATTGAAAAGTAAATTTTTTTAGAAATACTTCGTTTTCACAACATAATGATAACCAAAGCATTAGTTTAGCTCATTGTCTCATTAGAATGTCGACAATTACAGTTAGACATCTAGCCTCAAAAATCGCGCCTCTTTTAGAAAAATGTTCGCCGTAACAAAAACGATAGGAGTTACAATATTAGAGTAATATATTTTCTTATAATTTATAATTCACAAACTGTGTATTCACGAGTTCGCCTCACAGATAATAAAGGTGGGACGGAATAGTATGCGTATTTGGCGTGTCCCAAGGCGAGGGTTCCGAGCTCGAACTCCCGCCCCATGACCGGGGAAAGAGTCCCGGGCCGGAGTGGGCCCTGACCCGGGCTATCCCCCGGTGCTGAGCTGAAGAGGTATGGTGAGGCGACGGGGTGGAGGAGGGTTTGCAAGAGTTTCGAAAGAGTGTAGGTAAGGCGTCTTGACTATTTATAGGGGAGATGCTGTAATTGCAGTGATGGTTATCGAAAGACAGCCGAGTTCATTATCTGCCCTTCTCCTCCTGAACCTTGTTTATAAAACATCATTTAGTAAATTGTTTCGAGTTGAGGCCTATATTTGACTACAGTTGTACAATATACCTCAATGACATTTATAGTGTGCACATCAAACACCAGCTAACGTTATCTGTATTTAGAATGTAACCTGTTCAATCTGTCTGCTCCCGTTTATTTTTAAGCACAGAACTACGCAAAACACAGACCATAGTGGTTTCAGTCCAATAATTGTGCACATGCATTGAGATATTAATGCACTCTCATATGATTAATAGGAATTTATTCACTGAACTATAATGAACATTGATTTTCCACTGAATTATGCGATCTCCACGTTCTGCACATTCGGGACTGCTGCACGTGAGAGAGCATGCCCGTAAGCCAGCTAGGAGTACATGTTTCATGTTTAAAATAAAATTTGTTATCTTAACGACAAATTTGCTGTTTAAAACTCCTCAGTCCTCATATGAATGTCTGCATGTATAATTTATCATGTATAAAAATCGTTAGACAGTTTGCAATGGCCTAATGTTTATTGTCCGTGTATGTAACATGCTTTTAACACTAGTACACAATTAGAACAATTAGGCTACAGAATGACATGAAATAGCCAAACACTACCCATGAAGAAGTCTATGCTATGTCATTCAGTATACATTTTTTCTACATTAATTGTAGGTGCAAAAGTGATATTGATTCAATGCAATTAACATTGACAAATCAACAGTTTTTAACATTGATTCAATAATTTGTACCTGTTAGCTTGCTGTCTGGGTAAGTGGTTTTCTGATGTAAATGAGAATTGTGACAGTGTTTACAGACTCTTTTCATGGTTGGAAAAAAAAGAAAACACTAAGACATATGTCAATGTTTTATATGAAACCATTGTTTTGTGGAAAACAACAAGAACTGCTTCTTTGATGCAAGTGGTCAAATATGGATTTTAATCTCTCTATTATGCTCTTTGTTTTTATGCATTTAACAGGCAGCTTGAAAAAAAAAGCCCTTACAAACCAAATAAACAGAAAAGAAGGAGAAAAGGCAGTGTCGAAGTGGCTTATTGGTGCCAGGGGCAGGGGAGGAAACCGGACTGCGAGGGCACGTGGTGCAGAGCAAGATTGGTAAGCGATGCAAAAAAATGATAATAATAATTTATTACAATCTGCACTCTTAAGCCCAATTTATACTTCTGTGTCAAACCTACACCGTAGACACGCCATAGGCTGTGTAGTACGCACAGGGGAGGAAACCGGACTGCGAGGGCACGTGGTGCAGAGCAAGATGGGTAAGCGATGCAAAAAAATGATAATAATAATTTATTACAATCTGCACTCTTAAGCCCAATTTATACTTCTGTGTCAAACCTACACCGTAGACACGCCATAGGCTGTGTAGTACGCGCAGCCTACGCAGTTGCCTGACATGCACCTCTCCAAAAATCTAACAGCGTGTTCTATGCTGTGATTGGTGGGCTAAAACTCCTCCCTCTCTATGTATTTGTTTAGTGTGTGATTTTGTTCACTTTAATATACTTTAATGTAATATAAATCAAATCAAAGAACAAGTGTTTTATGTAAGGGATAATCCACAGCTAGCTGTGCATTAAAGGGTTTTAATGCACGACGTGGAGGCCAAGAACCACCCGACGTGAAGCGGAGAGTGGTTGCCTCTGCGAAGTGCATTAAAACCCTTTAACGCACGGCTAGTTGTGGATTATTCCGCTTATACCATGGTCATTTGCCAAGTTAAATTTTTTATTGATGTTTACAGTGAAATTTTAGATCAAAGATTTTGTCAGTTAAATTTCAAATGTAAACAAACTTGGAGCTACCTGTGGTTAAAGGGTTTTAATGCACACCTTCCAGCCAATCAGAATAGAGTATTCAAAAAGACCATGGTATAAAATTTGTTATACAACATAGCATTATACATTACTCACACTTATGGTACAATTCTTGTGGAGATTGAAAGAATGCCATCTTCTCCTGTTCCGTTGTAGTCTCTTTTTTATAGTTTTAAAGAAATTATCTGTTCTTGGATATTATTTGCCACCGTCACGACTGATGCTTCTCTGACAAGCCGCTTTTTCTTCTGCTTTTGCTGTGGTACTGCGGGTTACACAAACAACATGCCCGTGGACACTGCAGACTAGCGGTCTTCATGTGTACTGCATGTTGACGTGGACAACGACGTAGAAGTATAAATGAAAACCAATGCACAGCCTAAGTCTGACGCAGAAGTATAAATCAGCTTTTAGACATATTGCTGTCACTTAGTTGTTTTTGGTGGAGTTGTTTAATGGAGTGTCCCTGTAAATGTATTCTACATCAGTGGTTCTCAACTATTTTCCTGAAGCCCCTTTAATGACACCCAATTCAGGTGCCTGTTGCATAAACTGCTTAGACTACTCTGAAAAGTTAGTCATCTGTTATTGTTGTTTCTCTTTCCTCAAAGCGGAACTAACTTTTTAAAGTTAGTTACATAGAAAAGTATAATAGCCTTATTTAAATCAAAGACAAGACTGATTACCACACTTTGATTAACTGTTAGTTGGTAAAACTAGTTAAGATACGGTCTTACCATGGTGGCAATGTTTATGCAACCTACCCCAGGTCTCCACTAAAAAGCTGTTGACCTAAATCAGGTGTGTTTGATTAAAGAGACATGCAAAATGTGCAGTTTTGGGGGGCTCCAGGAATGTGGTTGAGAACCACTGATTAACAACTGATGTGAGGTACTAAAGGCTGATGTGACATGTTTAAACTAAACATAACATTTGTTTTATATGTATTATATAACATTTTAGATATTTTAATATAACGAGTGGTGAAATATATTAATTTGTTTTATCTTTTCATAGGGTCACCGGGAGAGTGAGAACAGAGGACTGAGGAGCTACACTGTTGCTTTGCCTTGTTTTGTTTTTGGAACTCTTCAGTTTAAGAGGTTATTCTAAAAAACATGTTGCTGGAACATTACTGCATAAATGCAGTCGAACCGACACCGTAAAGAAGATTTTATTTTCGTTTTAAAATCATGTACGTCTATTTGTCACGCAGAACAAAATAGGCGGAACCAACTAACAAATAACACGTTCGCGGGGGGTTCGTTAGGTGAGTGGCCTGGACATTACCACATGGAGAAAAGTTTGAGCTTTAGCCATGGGGAAGTGCAAATTTGTTGCTATGAAATTGGTCTTAAATTTCATTCTGCACGGTATTAAAAAGGTCTTAAAAAGTCTTAAATCTAACTCTCAGAAACCTGCAGATACCCTGTGTTTGTATTTGAGTTTTAAAAAGTTCTTAATAAATGAAAGCATGAGCTACTGGTCTTTCTTCATTGAAGCAATACATTTCACATTTTACTGTACTTCAGTGGGTTAAATGTAATATTTGTATTTAGGGGTTTACTGTAAAATAAGGTAACCCAAACAAACATGTTAGCCCATATATATAGCTGTTGTGGCCCATAAGAGACCTACATAAAACCTAGCTGGGTCCCATCATTAACCCATGTAAGCAGTCTCGTATGGGCCCCACATGGCATTACCCAAATGGGCCCTATTTGGAGCCCATCAAGGGCCCATCATAAACCCATGAAAACAGTCTCCTATGGGCCCCACATGGGATTACCCAAATGGGCCCTAGTTGGAGCCCATCAAGGGCCCATCATAAACCCATGAAAACAGTCTCCTATGGGCCCCACATGGGATTACCCGAATGGGCCCTAGTTGGAGCCCATCATAAACCCATCTGGGTTTACCCATTTTGGGCCACCATGGAAACTGAGGACAAAATTAGCTGGGTCCCAGTTGGGTAGCCCAGGTGGGCCCCAGAAATCAGCCCAGGTGCAGACCCTTTGGGCCCCACATGGGTGTGTTGGCTGTCTCTCTTTACAGAATGCTCTAAACTGTAATAAACTATGCTCAACTGTTTCAATTTCACCACAAGATATACTGTGCATAATCCAGAAGGATGTTTTCTGATTTGATATAAATTTCCATTTAAAGATGAATGTCCTAATCTTAGTCTTGAAATTGTTAGTTCTTCTCTTCTTTTATAGTCACTTCCGGTCTTATTATTTTGTAATCCTACTTTCTTTTGAATTTTATACAGATGTCTACCTGTTTTCTCCATATCCCATTTAATCTATGATGTGGTTGTTGTGCCTTGCCTGCCATTTTGTTTTGCCGCGCCCTGATTGTGTGGACCTGTGTTTTGTTACATTGATTATTTTGTCAATTTAAGCCCCAGTGTTTCCTTCGTTGATTGTTAGTTTTTGTCTACATGTTATGGTTGTTTTCACCGTGGTTAGTTTCTGTCTTTCCCTTTCTGTCGGTCTCTCGACGTTGTGTCGAACCGACAGATGGGGTTCACCCTTAAGAACCTATCAACTTCTGACTATTTTGAAAAGGCCAATGAAATTGGCGAATGAAATTTGCATGCCGGACTCCGCCCCCAGATATCCGGGTATAAAAGGAAGACGGCGTACTCATTCATTCACCTTTTGTTCTTCGGAGCCTTCACACTTGATCGACTTCGAGACGTCAAACTCTACACCGAATTACTGCTGACCAACAGACTTCGCTACAAGATAGCAACTACAAGACTGCCGGTTCTACGACGTGGTGCAGCGGACTGTCCCTTCCTGCAGCAACCTCCCCTGGGCATCTCGGCAGTGCCAGAAATGTTCGAGTTTTTTTTCTAAAAGAGCAAATTTCTCCAGCGTGGCATGTCCCGCTGTCCTCGTGGGTGCAACACACTCATCGAGGAGGGGGACGGACAAGAGGTCTGGTTTCAGCACGCTGGGGCAGCCCTTGTGGATATGTCCTGCCCGCACTGTGGGCAGTTGACGAATCAGACGTTGCGTTCACGGGTGGTTGTGTTCCCACGGGACTCAGCCACCACCTCGTCTGCTTCCCGTTACGTGATGGCAGGACTACGGCCCTGCCGTCCGCTACGGCGAGCAGCAAGGGTGATATGAGGATTACTGTGAGCGATAATCCGTCAGCCACTGGCTCGCGGACCGTTCGCACCTCATCTCGCTCGTCTGACCATTCCCCAGGAGATGGTCCCACCATCTTGTTCCTCAACCACATATTCGGAAACGGTGCGTGATGATGATGAGATGTCCCTTGCAGCATCGGAGGTTGACTTACTGGCATCTGACTCCGACGATTCCTCGGAGCTCCCTCCCTCGGGGGGTAGAGCGCAGGAAGAAGCGTAAGTCGAAATGTCAGCCACGCTTTCCCGGGCGACCATGAGCGTTGGGTTGCAGTGCCCGAACTGCCTCTCCCAGCACTCGCGGCTGGATACATGGTGCCTCGGGTATGAGCGCGACTCCAAGCCATGCCCGCCCCCCAGTGCCGTGTTCACCGGAAGTGCATGAGGAACTTATTAGGACCTGGAACGCCCCCTTTTCGGCGCGTCCACTTAAAACAAGTTCTGTCACCCTCTCTTCCCTCAAGGGTGAGGCAGCTAGAGGATACGTCGATGTCCCCCAGGTGGAGTGTGCCGTCGCGGTGCACTTGTGCCCACAGACGGCGGCCACCTGGGGGGCTCGACCTAGACTCCCGTCCAAAGCATGTAGGGTTTCGGCATCTCTGGTGTCGAGAGCTTACATTGCTGCGGGTCAAGCTGCCTCCTCTCTCCACGCTATGGCCATCCTGCAGGTCCATCAGGCCAAGGCGCTGGGTCGGTCGTACCCTCCACGAGGGTAAGACCGACCCAGCGCTTATACAGGAACTTCCCCCTGGAAGAAGACATCGAGGAGGAGACCACCACCCCATCAGCGTGACGAAAGCAGAAGCGGCCCTCATGGGAAGACCCCAGCGAGATCGAGAATACCATCGGGCCCGACCCCAGCCATCCCATCGCTGGGTGGTCGATCCAGGATGGTTCCTGCACCGTCCCAAAAGCCCACTTCTCAAAAGGAATTTCCTCTCTCTCTGGGTGTTTATCACAGCCACTCTCACCCTCTACACGACGATGTTCGGTAACTCGACGTTGCATCACGGCGAGACCCAATGTCGAGGATAATCAGCAGCCCTCAGCACTCTCAGTCGACGGTGCGTTGTGCTACATCATCGTAAGGCAGGTAAGTCAGCAGAGCCGATCTCCTCCCCGGGGGCTCCCCACGGCCCCCTGGGAGGTCGATGAAGCAGATCGTACCCTTAGCCCCGGTCTCGGTCCCTGGGAGCCTGACAAGAGCTTCCCAAACCGTCACGGTGGCTACGGGATACGATCCGTCTCGGCTACACGATCCAACTCGCCAGACGCCCGCTCAAGTTTCGGGGCATCCTCTCAACCTCAGTCAGAGGCAAGGATGCTCCCGTGCTTCGGGCCAGGGTCGCCAGACTTGAAGGTTGAGTTTTTACTATTTTGTCTCGTATGTTTTAAATTTTCTCTGTAAAAAAATTCATGAATTCATTGCTACCAAGGTGCGGCAGAATAGCCAGGTCAGGTGATGTCTGTTTATTTGTTAATTTAGCAACTGTACTAAATAAAAACCTTGGATTGTTTTTGTTAGTTTCTATGAGGTTGCGGAGGCGCTCAGCCTTTGCTGCTTTTAGTGCCTTTTTATAACAGTTTGGACTCTCTTTCCACATAATTTTAAAGACCTCTAATTGGGTTTGTTTCCATTTGCGCTACAGTTTACGTGTTTCTCTTTTAAGGGCGAGAGTGGTGCTATTGTACCATGGTGCTACGTTTTTCTAATTAATCTTCATAGGTGCGACAGCTTCTAATGTATTAGAAAAAAATAGTGCACAATTTGCTGGTCATGTCATCGAGCGATTCTGTATTTATTGGTATGGTTATTAAAGGAGTCAGATCTGGCAAACTCTTTGCGAAACTATCTTTAGTTTTT
Organism: Triplophysa rosa; assembly: GCF_024868665.1. Taxonomy (NCBI): domain Eukaryota; kingdom Metazoa; phylum Chordata; class Actinopteri; order Cypriniformes; family Nemacheilidae; genus Triplophysa; species Triplophysa rosa. The sequence goes on along the minus strand of NC_079893.1, from coordinate 19,876,138 downwards.
CGAGGTAATTGTTCTACCCTTTCGATAACGAGTTAAACGGCTGATTTCTGCAGTGCGCAGTGTACATGTTATAAGATAGTGATCGGTGACATCGTCGTTTTGAGGTATAATATCTATATTGGTTAGATCGGCTCCGTGAGATATAATCAAGTCTAGTGTATGATTAAATCGATGAGTGGGTCCATTGATGTGTTGTGTTACTCCAAAAGAGTGTAATAGCTCTGTAAACGCCACTGCTAATGCATCGTTAGCACTATCTACGTGGATATTAAAATCTCCGACAATTAGTACTGTATCAGCGTTAACCAATAGGTCCGATAAGAAGTCTGCGAACTCTTTCAGAAAATCAGTGTAGGGACCAGGGGGTCTATACACAGTAGCCAACGTAAAAGAAAGCAATAGTTTTTTAGTTTCGTTTGGAACAATTATGTTCAACGCAAGCACTTCAAATGATTTAAATTTATGCTCTGTTCTCTGAGTTATAGTAAGAAAGTCTCTAAAGATTGTTGCGACACCACCACCTCGACCAACCGGATGTGGCTCATGCATATATCAGTAGCTTGGTGGGGTACACTCATTTAGACCGTAATAATCATTTGGTTTAAGCCAGGTTTCGGTAAGGCAAAGTATATCAAAACTGTTGTCTGTGATCATTTCATTTACAATAACTGCTTTTGAATTTAGTGATCTAATATTAAGTAGGCCGAACTTTTTGAGTTGGTTTTGGTCGTTTATTACATTGTCTTCAGGTTTAATCACGATCAGATTTTTTCTCTGGGTTTTGCCTAAATTATTATTTTGTACTATTATTCAGGGTATATCAATCACAGGTTGGCATTGACACATGGCAGTTAACACGACTCGCCTGACGCCTCCTCCTGTGGAGTCAGCAGGTGATCCACTCCCTGTGAGCCACACATATCCCAGGCGACCTGAACCAGACAGCCGACGCACTCTCTCGTCAGTTGACGCCTTGCGGAGAGTGGAGATTTCACCCCCGCGCAGTCCAGCCCATTTGGGTGCAGTTCGGGCAGGCTCAGGTAAACCTGTTTTCCCCCCTGGACAACACCCATTACCCGCTATGATGCTCACTGTCCGAGGCCCCCCTCGGCATGGATGCTCTAGTGCACAGCTGGCCGCGGGACAAGCAGAAGTACGTTCCCCTCAGTGAGCCTCATTGCACAGACCCTGTGCAAGGACAGGGAAGAGGAACATCACATGTTACTAGTTGCACCGTAGTGGCCCAACCGGACTTGGTTCTCGGAGCTAATGCTCTTGACGACAACTCCCCCCTGGCCGATCCCCCTGACAAACGACCTGTTTTCCCAGGGGAAGGGCACGTTATGGGATCCCAGGCAGACCTCTGGAACTTCCATGTCTGGACGAGACGAGGAGATCCTGAGTGGCCTAACCCCTGCGGTGGTTGAGACCATCACTCAGGCTAGGGCCCCGCCCACTAGGCGGCTATACGCCTATAAGTGGCGCCTCTTCTAGTCCTGGTGCTCTTCTCGAAGAGAAGACCCGCGGAGTTGATCGATCGGGAACGTGCTATCCTCTCCTCAAGAGAGACTGGAGAGTAACTTCTCCCCTCCAAACTGGAAGTGTATGTAGCCGCCATTGCCACTCATCACGACCCAGTTCCTGGAAAGCCTCTGGGACAGCACGACAGCACATACGGCACCTCACCCATGCAGGGAGGCGACTGTCATGATGCCGACGCACCTCAAAACCTGTCCCCGCTCGGAGGAAGGTCAAGTCTGACCAAGGGGTGAGGGTGCGAAGGTACTGAGGCGTAATAATCATGTGCCTGGTGCCGGCATGCCACACGTTCCAAGGAATGCGACTCTGAAGCCAGTGCTGAAGCGGTCGCATGTGCATCAACCCGAGCGGGATATCCCTTCTGAGGACGCCATATCAGAATCAGAATCAGAATCAGAAGAGCTTTATTGCCAAGTGTGCTTGCACACACAAGGAATTTTCTTTGGTGTTGGAAGCTTCTAGTACAGACATTCAACACAATGACAATACAATATAATATGCCCCAGGAGCCTCTGAAAAAGTTTCAGGGGGACCGCTGGTGTCTGTCTGAACGTTTCAGACAGCCCAGTACCGACTGTGCGCGCTCGTTGGTGAGACGCACTGGACAGAGTCGAGTTCCATACCGAGATAAGAGATGTTATGCGCTGGGGAGAGCCTGCTCGAGGACCCGAGGGCCCAGACGGTCTTAGTGCGAAGCACGAGGTCCCTGTGCGTGCACAACAGATCTCGTGAGTGAGCCAAGATAAGCCAGTTGTCGAGATAGCTGAGTATACGCACGCCCTGTCCTCTGAGGGGAGATAGGGCAGCCTCCGCGAGTCTGGTAAAGTCCCAGGGAGGGAGGGCCAGACCGAAGGGCAGGACTTTGTACTGTTAAATCCACCTCTCGAACGCGAAACGTAGGAACGACCGATGTCGAGGGAGAATGGAGACATGGAAGTACTCTTTCTTCAGGTCAATTGCATGCCTAAGGCCATCAAACGTAACGTATAACTTAGTTGACACGCGCCGGATGGCTAGTTATGGACGCTGCGCGCCGACGACCCCAAATTTTTCCCAGGTCGCCCGGCGGGGCCGAAACGAAGGGGAGAGCGCCCGCGATCGAACAGAAGTGTCATGGGGCGGCGGCGACGCCCAGGGGACCCATGAAAAATGCCCAAAGTTGAGTCATGGAACAAAGGGTTAGGCGCTCTCTTGGGCAGAACCACGAGGGGGCGACTCGACGTACGGTCCCAGCCTAAGCCACACGCGCCGATCAGGTTGCAACCGGGCCTCCCGAAGAGCACCTAAACATCCCCCTTGCAGCCTACGGGCCGGTTCCGGACCCCTACGTACACGAGAAGCCTACGCGCGCCCCTTGTAACCTATTTTGGGCGGGGATTCCCGCTCCATCCACAGAACGCCTAAGCATCCCCCTTGCAGCCTAAACTTGAGGGAGGCCTGCCCGATGCCCCCGAAGTCCCGGACGCCACCCGGCGCCCCGGGGGACCCCGTCTCAGAGCTGACTGCCTCATTTGAGCCCAGCGGCTGTGTGACACATGCTTAAACAGCCCAAAGCCCTTTTCTTTGACTTCGAGTTGAACGTGCACATAAAAGCGCCGGTGTGCATCGACACAATGTTTTCTCACATCTGCGATTCACTCGAAGGGCCCAAAATTAGGTAGACAGAATAAGACCCCTGTCAGTGGTCTCGTTTGCTTTGGCAATGATTTATCCAGCTTAAAACATCAGTAGAGTGTATAAGAGGAACAGCCCTTCACAAGGACGTGCATTAAGGCTTACAGTTGTGCTCCAGGATCTTAAAAATGGTGTGTCCATTAGCTACCTATAGGAGCTGTGCCAAAAGTGTTACGTGTGGCATGTACATTCGTAACTTATTTAATGGGACCTTCATAGGTAAATAATGGACAAAGCCTATGGAGACACATTCCTTCATGATAATGTACATTAAAGCTCAATATTGTGCTCTACAGGCTTAAAACTGTGTAAATTTGCCTCCTATGTGACAGGTAAGGAGTGAGATGCATTTCTGTGAATTGTGATTTTGTGCTACAGGTTGGGAATCCTTAGCGCTTTGTCACACACGCCAATTTCTTACATCTGTATCTTTTTGAAGGGGACCTCATACGTGGCGAATGTACAAAGCCTCTAAATTACCATTATTTGCTTTGGCAATGAGTAAACCAATAATATTGTACACAGAAGATACATTCCTTCACAATGATGTACAATAAAGCTCATAGTTGTGCTCCAGAAGCTTAAAAATAGTATGTACATTAGCTACCCATGGGAGCCGTGCCAAAAGTGTTATGAGTGGGATGTACATTGTCAACCTATGTGAGCCCTGTCAAACAAGTTATGTGTGGCATGTATATTCGTAACTTTTTTAATGGGACCCTCATAGGTAAATAATGGACAAAGCCTATTAAGGGTCATTATAAGCCTAAATAAGGAGTTATATAGCTTAATCCAACAGTAGAGTGTATGAGAGTCACAGCCCTTCACAATGACGTGCATTAAGGTTCATAGATATGCTCCAGAAGCTTAAAAATTGTGTGTCCATTAGCTACCTATGGGAGCCGTGCCAAAAGTGTCCGTGACTCAGTTTGGCAATTACCTGTTTATTACAGCTTTGTAACATGGCTATTATGCTCAAAAATGGTAGGCACAGCCCTTCACCATGATGTGAATTAAAGCTCAAAGATGTGCTCCAGGAGCATAAAAATGGTGTCTACATTAGCTACCTATGAGGACCCGTCAAATAAGTTACGACTGGCACTTCCTGTGAAACTTATTTGACAGTAGCCTCGTAGGCTTACAGTGGACAATACTGTAAACGGTCAATTTTTTAGACTGTAAACAACTTTCTTCTGACAAACCTACAGATGTGTATCCTAGAAGCACCCCGCATTGGTACATTGCACACCTGAGGCTATTAAAATGCTTATTTTGCATACAAACAGACTTTTCAGAAATTAGTCTCTCACCAGTTTTTTAAGCAAAAAACTGCTTTATTCTTGTACAAAAATCTCGTGGCTTCGAATGCTAGTTCGACGCACCCTCACACACCACATATCTGAAGCCTGTACCCCTCGCTGTACGGAAAGTGCTCGAAAAAAAATCACAAAAAAAATTCCCCAAAAATAAACGGCCCACAACCTCCCCAAACAGGGTCGATAGAGTACATAACGAGGTCATACCGACTTCAAACTCTGGGAACCGAATGAGGGGGCCGCTAGGAGCTATAGATTTTGAATCGGGGTCATTCAAAGTCCCCGGGGCCGTTCCGGGCTCATCGTACGATAGCCACCTATGAAAATAATGGGATAGGTTGCATGTGTCAGAGGCTCCCGTATGGCCCGCAGAGGCCACAGGAGCCTGAAACCTAACAGAAAGTTGCGTCACGTGGCTCTCGACGACATACCGATAGGGCTAGGTTGGGCTATGAAATTAAGTATTTTTTTATTATTTTTCATACGTCTCTCTCCCTCGCATTGATCTCTTTGGGCCATGTGACTGTAAAAGGTCAATTTTTAAGACTGTAAACAGCTTTTGTATGACAAACCTACAGCTATGTATCCTAGAAGCACCCCATATTGGTATATTGCACACTTCAGGCTATTAAAATGCTTATTTTGCTTACAAATGCACTTTTCACAGAAATACATCTCTGAACAGCATTTTCAGCAAAATTCTGCTTAATTCTTGTACAAAAACCTCGGGGCTTCGAATGCTGGTTCTTCACACCCTCATGCACCACATATCCGAAGCCCGTACCCCTCGGTGTACGGCAAGTGATCGAAAAAAATCACAAAAAATAATCCAGAAAAATAAACGGCCCACAACGTCCCCAAAACGTGCTATATAGTACATAACGACGCCGTACCGACTTCAAACTTTGGGAACCGAATGAGGGGGCGGCGAACAGCTACAGAATTTGAATCGGGGTCATTCGTTCGGGGGTCTCTGTACGATAGGCACCTATGAAAATAATAGGATAGGTTGCAGGTGTCAGAGGCTCTCGTTCCACCCGCGAAGGCCCCAGGAGCCCGAAACTTTACAGAAAGTTGCGTCATTTGGCCCTTGACGACATACCGAGAGGGCTATATATACATATACATATACATATACACATATACATATATATATATATATATATATATATAAAACAAAAGACTTCCCACGTGGGGGCAAAATGTAAAACAAGAACATCAAAAACTAAACTAAAAAACACGACCAAACATCTTACACCAAAAAACACAACATGGTAACTAAGGCAAAAAATGCACAACTCACAGCTCACGGCCAAGGCAAGGAACAGACATACGGTCGGCAATGACAAGAGAACATGAACAAGGTACAGGGCACATAAGCACGAACAGGTACACTGAACGCAATCCACGAGCAACAAGACAATGAAACATGAGGACTATTTAAAGGGAAGACAAATGAGGGATAATCAACGAGGGGCAGGTGTGGAACATAAGACACGGCAGGGAGGCAATACGGGAAACGAGAGGGGCGGGGCCAATGACAAGACACGAGAATACACATGGAGTGTCAAAAGATAAACACCCCATGGCTTTCTCACACTAAACATAAGGCTTTGCCACGACTCTGCCACAAGACCAAGAAATCCATGACAAGATAAAGCAGAGTCGTGACAACTTCTGTTGTTTGATGCTTGGCAACTAATGAAATTCAAACCTTTTGCAAATTGTTAGATTTGCATTGAAGGCAAAGAACATAATTATGGATTTTCTCTTCCACACATGACAAAAATTATGGAATCTCCACACTATGAGGATGTTTACCCCACTTTTCTACCAAAATTAGAGAAAAAAATATGTAATCATTCAACGTCGCATAAAAAAAATGTGGAATCACTTGGAATTTACATGTCTTAAACAAATTCCAAAACTGATCTGTAAACAGATATTTTATGATTTCATGATTTTTCCCCAAATTGAACGTTTACATAATTGTTTCCTCTGCACAAATGTATTCAATTAATTTTATTCAAATTTAATTTGTTTGAGGTATGTTTCACAAACAAAGAATGTTCATCTAATAAATAAAATAGTTTTGTGGCATATCTGTGATTGATTTGTTCATTTTCTACAAAGTAAAAAAGTGGGGTGAACATCCTCAAAGTGTGATGACCGTTAATCCATAATTTAGTTAGTTTGGGTTGTAGTTTTTTTAAGATAATACACTTCTAAATATTTTGTCTCTCATTCAAATGTAGTGAAGTACAGTAAAAAGTATACAGAAAACATAATACGTAAGTATAGTACAAAAAGTGTACTTCGTTACTTCCCACCTCTGATATAAATAAACCCCCAAATCAGGGTATTTAGCCTATTATGTACTTTGCAAAGTGCAAACGCCACAAATTGAGTTTTACAAATATAATCTTTAATTTTGTCATTTTAAACACCTCTCCAGTTTAAACTTTAAAACTGCGCGGCTTTAAGAGATACATGCAAAACACATCTGACTTAAAAACTGCGCACCAAGCTGTCAGGGTTCTGGTAGACGGAGAGCACACCACTGAAGTATATAAGGAAAAGGAGTTTATTTCAAAAACAGGTAAGTATCCAAAAACAGGTAAGTATCCAAAAACAGGTAAGTATGCAAAAACAGGAATATCCAAAAACAGGTAAGTAAAAAACAGGTAAGTATCCAAAAACAGGTAAGTATGCAAAAACAGGAATATCCAAAAACAGGTAAGTATCCAAAAACAGGAAAGTATTCAAAAAACAGGTAAATCTCCAAAAACAGGTAAGTATTCAAAAACAGGTATATCCAAAAAACAGGTAAGTCTTTCAATAACAGGTAAATACTTATCGGGGTTGAGAATTGCTTTGAAGACAACAAGACTGAACCTTGAAGAACAAAAAGGTGCAAACTTAAATAGAGTCCTGATGATGTGATGCAGGTGTGGACTAATCAAAAATGGTGGATGTGTGGTGCATGCTGGGAAATTGAGTTCAAAACTCCGGGGAGAGGGAACGGGTGAAGCGAGCTGGCGGTGACGACATGGGGGGCGTGGCCGGTGGTGCTGAAACCGTTACAGTACGCCCCCTCCCGAAAAGGCGTGACCTCACGCCGTAACATATCCAACAGAGGAGGACAGGTGGGGGTTCAGGAGGAGGACGGAGTTTGGTAGAAGACAGATGAGGACGGGCAGACAACCAGAAGAACCAAGAGGGTGTAGATGGGAGAAGGATCCAGGGCAGAGATAGAAGGGGACCGGAGCAGGAGGAACCAGCGAGAATCCAGACCACTACCCTGATGGTGACCGCCGAAGGAGCCGATGGAGGATGGCGCCGTGGAGGAGGAGAGGCTGACGACGTCAAGGAGCCGACTGATAGAGGCGACCCAGGTGGAGGTGGAGTCCGAGGCGGAGACAGAAAGCCGATAAGCCAGGGTGACACCGAGGATCCAGCGGGACCAGGCGGAACCAAAGTCGCACTCGACCGAGGCGGAGGCGGAGACCTGGGAGTCCGCGGCGAGACCGGAGCGACTGATGACCAAGGAGTAGTCGACGGGAGGGAGAAGGCCAACAGAGCTGACGGGACGGAGCGAAGAGGCGTAGCAGGAGGAGCAGAGTCCTTAGGCGAAGGCGGCTCGCCGACCGACCCAGACGGATCCGGAGAGAGGAGGGAGCCAGGCCGAGCCAGTGGATGACCGGACGATGATGCAGACGAGGGAGGATGAGGCTGAGGGGACGTCACGGGGTCGATGGGCCGAGGTGGAGTCTGGGGTTCAGAGGCTGAGGACGGAGACTGAGGATCCTGCTGCCATGCAGCTGATGCTGACTGGTAGACCCATGGTGTTCCTTCACCACCGATGGATGGCTGAGGGTGAGACGAGGGGCTGCCAGGATGTAGCTGCTGCCGTGGTGCTGTTGGCTTGGGACGAGGAGGTTGGAGAGGGAGGGTGGGTGTTAGTTCCGATCTTCTTGGGGTTTCTAGGGACATGTGTGCGGCCCAGACACACCATAACGCGACTTCCAGAAGCGGAAGCGCCAGGGGTAGAGAAGCTACCTCCGTAGAGGTAGCAGGGCAAACAGGCAGTTCAGAGGCCCCAGGCAGTAAGCAAGTTTCTTCCCAATCTACCCACGAGTCCAGTAGATTCTCCTCTTTAGTGGGCTCTGGCGGCTTTTGAAGGCTGGGCAGGACCGTCTCACGGATCTCAGGCAGACCGGACGGGGCTGGTTCGAGGATCTCTGGAAGTCCGGGCAGGACCGGCTCACGGTTCTCTGGCAGTCCAGAGTCCAGCTCGGGTCCAGCTCGGAATGGGCTTGAAAGCAGAGTGGGAACAGCTCGGAACAGGCTTCGAAGTCGGGCTGGATCGGCTCGGAACTGGCTGGAGAGGCGTGGCGGCGTCCTCGCCGTTTTCTACGACGATGAGGTTTTGCGGAGGAGTGCGGAGCGGATATCGAGCGAGTCGGAGCTGATCCCCCTCTCTTCACTGGTTCTGGATGACGACCGCTCAAGTCCTCCTCGGCATCCCCAACGCGGAAGTTTGAGCCCATCACGTGGAGGACCTGGTTAATGAAGTCCTCCAGCGAGGAATCTTCCGCGAAGGGGAGTACGAGAAGGGCGAGCAGATCATCATCCAGACCAGTCAGAAATATATTATTCAAAAAAGGATCGCTCCAACTCACCCGATAGCTCAACTCCACAAATTCCTCCGCGTACCTTTCAAGAGGTTGTCCAGCCTGTTGCATCTCCCGTATTGCCACATCTGTGTGTGGTGCATGCTGGGAAATTGACTTCAAAACTCCGGGGAGAGGGAACGGGTGAAGCGAGCTGGCGGTGACGACATGGGGGGCGTGGCCGGTGGTGCTGAAAACGTTACACAAGCGCTGCACGGAAAGACGCATGCACAGAGAGACACGTTTGACTTTAAAACTGCGCACCTCGTAAAATGTAAATATAAAATATTTATTAAAATAAATAAACTTACAAATAAGGTAAATTATAGTTTTAAGATTATCATTAATAATCTAATAGCATTTGAAATTTTGTGGTGAAGACGTGTCAAGTGACCACGTCCTTCTTTATCCAGCTCTATCATCTCAGCTCTTGTCAGGTCGCCGATTTCCATTCTCTGCTTTACCATCAGGTCTGGCCATGAACTGCATCCTGCTCGCTGTGGTAACCTTGGAACAATCAGACAAGACTGGCTGAGAGTACTGTTTTGCACTCTTTGATGCAACAAGTAAATCAGTTGTGTTTTTGGTTCCGGTTGATCTAACTAATGAAGCCTAAACCCTCAGAGGATTTATATTATGGAAGTGTAGTGTATGCAAGATTAAAAAGATGCGTCTTTAGTCTAGATTTAAACTGACAGAGTGTGTCTGCCTCCCGGACAGTGCAGGGAAGACTATTCCAACGTTTAGGTGCTAGACAGGAAAAGGATCTACCACCTGCACTTGATTTTGAAATTGGAGAAGTGGCTCTCAAATGACAGATTACTATCGAATAGAACGCCAAGATTCTTTGCTGACGACGAGGGTTTTATGGAACATCCGTCAATAGTTAAGCAGTATTCTTGATTGTTACGTATAGCAGTTTTCGGTCCAATAAGTAACACTTCTGTTTTGTCCGAGTTCAGTAATAATAATCAAATCTACCTTTCATATCTAAAGTTCTGGAAAAAGTAGTTTCAACTCAATTATGCTCCTTCCTCCAAAGGAATGACATCAATGAAGAATTCCAGTCTGGATTTAGAGCATGTCACAGTACAGAGACTGCTTTGATCAGAGTTACAAATGATCTGCTATTGGCGTCTGACCGAGGTTGTATCTCGTTATTGGTGCTGCTAGACCTTAGTGCTGCATTCGATACCATTGACCACAGCACACTCCTACATAGACTCGAAAATTATGTCGGCATTAAGGGAATAGCTTTGAAATGGTTTAAATCTTATTTATCCGACCGTTTTCAATTTGTAGCAATAAACAATGAGGTGTCACGCAAATCGCAAGTCCAGTACGGTGTACCACAGGGCTCAGTCTTAGGGCTTTAATTATTTTGCTTATAGTCAATATGTCTCATGTACAGCTGCTTTGTAACAATGAAAATTGTAAAAGCGCTATATAAATAAAGTTGAGTTGAGTTGAGTAATAAGTTGTTACTCATCAAGTTTTTTATATTGACTATGCATTCCATTATTCGATGAAACTGCTGTGTTTCATGAGGCTTCGAGGAAATATAAAGTTGAGTATCATCAGCATAACAGTGAAAGCTAGCTCCGTGTCACTTTATAATATCTCCTAGAGGTAGCATGTATAATGCGAAGAGCAGAGGCCCTAAGACTGAGCCCTGTGGTACACCGTACTGGACTGGCGATTTGCGTGACACCTCGTTATTTATTGCTACAAATTGAAAACGGTCGGATAAATAAGATTTAAACCATTTCAAAGCTATTCCTTTAATGCTGACGTAATTTCCGAATCTACGTAGGAGTGTGCTGTGGTCAATGGTATCGAATGCAGCACTAAGGTCTAGCAGCACCAATAACGAGATACAGTCAACTAGTTCCATCGCCCTTTCTTCCCTCGATGGTGGGGCAGCTAGAGGATACGTCGATGTCCCCCAGGGGCTCGACCTAGACTCCCGTCCAAAGCATATAGGTTTTTCGACATCTTAGGTGTCGAGAGCTTACTCTGCTGCGGGCCAAGCTGTCCCCTCTCTCCACGCTATGGCCATCCTGCAGGTCCATCAGACCAAGGCGTCGAGAGAGCTCCACGAGGGTAAGACCGACCCAGCACTTATGCAGGAACTCCGCGCCGTCACCGTCCTCGCTCTACGGGCGACCAATGTGACCATGCGTGCCCTGGTTCGGGCGACGTCCATACTTGTGGTCTAGGAGAGACACCTCTGGCTGAACCTTGCACAGATGAGTAATGCCGAGAAAGTCCACTTTCTCAACGCCATCTCGCAAGAGGGGGCTGTTTGGTGATACTGTCGAGCCGCAGTTCTCGACACTAAAGAAGCAGACAGAGGATATCAAGCATATCCTCCCCCGCCGCGATTCGGCCGCCCCCTGGCCGTCGAGACCCCGTGCACAGTCTGCTTCCCAGCAGCCCTGGTCCTCTTCGACGCCTCCTGGTTTTGGTGCCCCCCACTCAGGCGGCCCCCCGGAAGAAGACATCGAAGAGGAGACCACCACCCCGTCAGCAGCCGCGGCGGAAGCCGAAGCGGCCCTCATGGGAAGACCACAGGAAGATCTAGTATACCTTCGGGCCCGACCCCAGCCATTCCATTGCTGGTTGGTCATTCTGGGACGGTTCCTGCCCCGTCCCAACAGCCCACTTCTAAGAGTTTTCTCTCTCTGGGTGTTTTTCACAGCCGCTCTCACCCTCTACACGATGGTGTTCGGCAACTCGACGTTGCGTCACGACGAGACCCAATGTCAAGGATAATCAGCAGCCTAAGCACTCTCAATCGATGGTGCGTTGTGCTACATCATCGTCTGAGTATTATCAGAGCCGCTCTCACCCTCTACACGATGGTGTTCGGCAACTCAACGTTGAGGCGAGACCCAATGTCGAGGATAATCATCAGCCTAAGCACTCTCAATCGATGGTGCGTTGTGCTACATCATCGCCAGGCAGGTAAAACAGCAGAGCCGATCTCCTCTCCGGGGGCCCCCCCACGGTGAGGGATCCACACTGCCGGCCATCAAACCACCCCCCGGGAGGTCGATGAAGCAGAACGTACCTCTAGCCTCCCTGTATTGGTCCCTGGGAGCCTGACAAGGCTTCCCAAACCATCACGGTGACTACGGGATACGATCCGTCTCGGCTACGCGGTCCAACACCCCAGACGCCCGCCCAAGTTTTGGGGCATCCTCTCAAACCTCAGTCAGAGGCAAGGATGCTCCCGTGCTTCGGGCCGAGGTCGCCACCCCTCTGGAGAGGAAGCGATCGTACTCGACCCTCTAGCCGAGATGTTCATCGTCCCCAAAAAGGGGGTTGCTAGATCTGCGTACCTTGAACAGGCACCTACTCAAGCTGCCGTTCAGGATGCTCACGCAGAAGCGCGTCCTGGCATCTATCAGATGTCAAGATTGGTTCATGTCAATCGACCTGAAGGACGCTTACTTTCATTTCTCGATTCTCCCTCGTCATCGCCCGTTCCTACGGTTCACTTTCGAGGGTCGGGCATATTAGTACAGAGTCCTCCCTTTCGGTCTGTCCCTGTCCCCACGAGTCCTGGGCACATGGCATCCTCGGTGGCGGTGATACCCCTCGGGTTGATGCACATGAGACTGCTGCAACACTTGCTACAGAGTCGAGTTCCCTGGAGAGCGTGGCACACCGGCAGCAGGCGGATGGTGATTACGCCTCTCTGCCGACACACCCTAACTCCTTGGTCTTCATTGACCTTTCTATGGACGAGTGTCCCTCTCGAGCAGGTCAGGAGGCACGTCGTTGTGACGACAGACACCTCCCTGCAGGGTTGGGGTGCCGTGTGCAACGGGCATGCAGTGTCGGGGCGATGGACGGGCCCCCGCCTGCGCGGGCATATCAACTGTCTAGAGTTGTTGGATGTGCTACCTGCACTGAACGGGCTACAACCTCTCGTGCAGGACAAGCATGTGCTGGTCCGGTCGGACAGCACAACTGCCGTAGCGTATATCAACCGCCAAGTTGGCGTTCGCTCACGGCAGCTAACACGACTCACCCGACGCCTCCTCCTGTGGAGTCCGCAGGTGATCAGGTCAGCGACCGCAGGCCACCTGAACCAGACAGCTGATGCGCTCTCTCGTCAGTTGACGCCTCGCAGAGAGTGGCGACTCCATCCCGGCGCAGTCCAGCTCATTTGGGTACTGTTCGGGCAGGCTCAGGTAGACCTGTTCGCCTCCCTGGACACCACCCATTGCCCGCTAGGGTACTCCCCGTCCGAGGCCCCCCTCGGCACGGATGCTCTAGCGCACAGCTGGCCGTGGGACAAGCGGAAGTACGCCTTCCCCCGACGAGGAGATCCTGAGTGGCCTACCCCCTGCGGCGGTTAAGACCATCACTCAGGCTAGGGCCCTGGCCACTAGGCGGCTATACGCCTATAAGTGGTGCCTCTTCTCATGCTGGTGCTCTTCTCGAAGAGAAGACCCGCGAAGTTGCTCGATCGGGAACATGCTGTCCTTCCAGAGACTCGAGAGTAATCTCTCCCCTTCCACACTTAACGTGTATGTAGCCGCCATTGACGCTCATAACGACCCAGTTGCTGGTAAATCTCTAGGACAGTACAACCTGATCATTTGGTTCCTAAGGGGTGCGAGAAGGCTACTGCCTCACCCGCGCTCCATACCCTCTTGCGACCTTGATGCGGTCCGGGCGGAGCTCAAGATACCCCGCTTCGAGCCCCTCAGAGATGCCGCACTTTCTCACCTCACGATGAAGACTGCTCTCCTGATGGCGCTCAAGAGGGTATGGGACCTGCAAGCATTCTCTGTGTCCACAGATTGCCTAGAACTCAGGCCCGATGATTCTCATGCTATCCTGAGAACCCCCGGTCCGGCTACGTGCCCAAAGTTCCCACCACTCCCCCTAGACACCAGGTGGTGAACTTACAGGCGCTCCCCACTGGGCATTGCTCCTCTACTTGGACCGCACACAGAGCCTCAGGAGCTCTAAGCAGCTCTTTGTCTGTTTTGGAGATCAGCAGAAGGGGATTGTCTCAAACAGAGATTGGCGCACTGGATCATGGACGCCATCACTATGGTGTACTGGTCCTAAGATTGCCCGTGCCCACTGGCAGTGAGAGCTCACTCCACTCGGAGTATAGCCTCCTCGTGGGCACTGGCTCAAGGCGCCTCTCTGGCAGACATCTGCAGAGCTGCGGGTTGGGCTATGCCCAACACCTTCGCAAGGTTCTACAGCTTTCGCGTAAAACCGGTATCAGCTCGAGTCTTGCAGGGTATCAGGTAAGACCAGCGGCCGGTAGGGCGTACGCCTGCGAAAGCACCTCCCCCCTCCTAGGTGGGTCAGCGTGCTATTTTTTGTGCCCCTTCTTCCCCCACTGGGTGAAGAACAGGCATTCCATCCATCACTAAGCAAGCACCTCCTGCGGGTGGGCTGGGTAGAGCAGCCCTGCCCCTTAGGCCGGGTACCAACTGAGTTATCCACAACATAGCTCTAACCGGACCTAGTGCTACCGGACGTTGTAACCCCCCAGCAGGGCGGTTCCGTCTGATGTATCCTCATGATTGGTTCCCACCATGGTAACCCATGACCTTCCCTAGGTGGACCTCCACCTCGCGGTAAACTACTTCAGTCCGCACATTTTTCCCATGAGTTCTCCCCTAAACGGCGAGACTGTGTTGGTATCTCCACTAAAGCTCTTCCCTACGGTAGGAAGTGGTCTCTGTAGCGCATCCCCCATTTGAGGAAGTATCGCTTACCCAGTGGCCTTACGGTACTGGGTGGCTTCTTGCTGTTAGAGAAACAAGGCCGCCGCCTGTGAGGGCCGAAGGCAGTGGCCTTTCCACGTTCAAAAGAAGCTCTTGGACCCCCTACCTATCCACTGGTAGGTTACAATTTTGCAGTAGCGCTCACGGCTGACACGCCCAGGCCAGTCACCGTCGCTTCGCTAGCGATTGTGACAGGGGACAGCGTCGTGGCATTTTCCATGGGAACCCCATCTGTCGGCTCGACAGAAAGGGAACATCTTGGTCACGGATGTAACCTCAGTTCCCTGATGGAGGGAACGAGACGTTGTGTCCTTCTTGCCACAACACATGCTGCCCCCTGCAGCAGTCGTGAGAGGTCTCAGGCTCCTAAGAACAAAGGTGAATGAATGAAGCACGCCGTCTCCCTTTTATAGTCCGGCATGCAAATTTCATTCGCCAATTTCATAGGCCTTTTCTAAACTAGTCGGAAGTTGATAAAAGAGCGAACCCCATCTGTCGGCTCGACACAACGTCTCGTTCCCTCCATCAAGAAACTGGGGTTACATCCGTAACCAAGACATTAGTACTGTTTGAATCACTGTGTATTTATTTCAACCGACAAATGTTAATACAGCCAGGATATATAAATGTATAAAGTCCTGTGTAACGTTAACCGTGGTCCAGCAACTAGACGTGCGAGGTTCAGCTCAATAACGTTAATATAACGTCACTCCGCCTTCTGCCACCATGTTGAAATCGAAAGCGACACGGATGTGGGAAGAAACCCGGGAGTACAGATAGACTTTGGACTACCAACCTGGCATTATTAAAACTATTTATGAACTTATATGTGGAAAACATGAGCTGAGGATGTATGTTAAATCACACGAGATGTTTTACTTGACCACTTCAGACGTAACATCACATATTTGTAACAGTTTAAGCTACAAGCGGGTTTCACTCGCACACACAGCTACTCTAACAGTGTTTTTAAACGCATTATTTCTTTATTCATGTCACAGACACGAATAGCAACACTATACCCGCTTGTTTCTAACACTCGTGTGTGTATATACTGTATACGGGGTAATCGGCACTCCGTTTCCAGCTGCGCTGCCCGAGGGCTGCTGCCGCTTCTGTCTCATACTGGGCGGGGCTGTCCCGGTACAGCAGAGCAGCTAGAAATGGAGCGCTGTTTACACCGTATGTATGAGTATTTACACATAGAAACAAGCTAGTATATGGTTACTAATATGGTGTCTGTAAGCACACTATTTAGGGCGAAATTTGCCAGTAGTAAGCATGTGTTTGCTGTAGCTCCTGACTTCAATTTGAGATATGGGCAGTCAACATAGCTTTTAACATTTGGGCATTTCATCTCAATTAGCCCAATCTGACATGGCTCTGAAGGGTCAAAGATTAACCCATCTTGAGACGCACCCAGCCAAGGAGCATCTGGATGAATGACAAATCCACAGGGGTAGTGGTTCGCCCTTTTCATCTGGCAGTATTCCCAGATAGCATCTGCCTCTAATTCGAGCCCCCTCTTCATAGCCGCCGTCTGACTGGTTTCTTGCAGAATCCGGTTAGCCAGACTTCCCAGCTGGCATTTCAACGTTGAGTCACTGTTGAATCAACGTCATGGGTCAACGTTGAATGACCGTTGGATTTTGTTTTGATTTTGAAAATTGAAACAACGTTGAAATCCTGACGTTGTTTAAACGTCTCAGGTTTCAACATGGGTGAATTTAGGTATAAACCATTAACGTTTAATTAACGTTGAATAAAGTGTAGATTTTGAAAATTGAATCAACGTTAATATCGCAACATTGTTTTAACGTCTTCCTTTAAACCTTAAATCAACTACAGATATACATTATTTTCTAGGTCGCAACTGAATCAACATATACGAATACTATAACCACTCTGAACGCTATTATTACAACTTGTGCGCAAAAATATTGTAAACTGGAATACTGAGTGAATTACTGAAAAGCATGTAGTATATTATCAATGCAATTGTTAGCATTCAACTTGTTGAGCATAATTACAATATAAAATGACCTCAAAGGGTAATCTGAATATGAATGAGAAAAACTTTATGGCATGATTCTTCTCTGTTCCTGTTCTCTGTTTCAAAATGGCAGGAAAGACATTGGATTTTCCAAGAATACATGAAAACCCTTTTTTAAGATGCCAAAATGGAATAGAAAAACAAATATTTTTTTTTAGAACATTTTATTCTGTATAAAGAAAAACTTAAACAACTGTTGCAATAACTTATTAAACATTTTTTATTGCTTTCTTACGGCCACCACCACCCATCCTTTCTGGTGCATATTTCAAATATCTGGATATAACTCCTTGAATATTTGATTGGGTTGTGTTGTGAGTGCTGATGACAGCATCTAAAGGAAAAAAAATCAGAAGTTAAGTCATCGTCATAAATGTTGTACATTTGAGCCCACAAATGAATCCTGTGTAATTATTGCCAATTATTTTCCAAGCCTTTATTATTCATTTTATTAGTCATAATTTAAAAACCATAACATTTCCTGATTAATGCCAGATCAACAGTAGGGCAGTGTGTACAGCACTCTGCTCCTATTGTCCATGCCAAACTTTGTTTCCTTTCATATTTGCATTGAATCTTACATGGTGATGAAACGCAAGTTACTTTAATTAGGTGAATGCAGTACCAGAGTGGATTAGGTTTAAAAAAACTAATTTTGAGGTGTATTTTGTCATTTATTATTGAATTACAGGTCTACTGTATAAAATCAATTTAACTATGTATCAGAATTAGCTTTTTATCAACATGGATGAACGCTTCATCGTGATGCACAAAAATGAATTAAAACACTGTTATAAACAGGTTACATGTTTATAAAGTTACTTAACTGATGAAAAATTACAATATGAGAGTACTTTGTGAAATTTCATGCCATTTTAACATGCACATTCTAAATTATAAGAAAAATTTAAATATACTTTTTGCAAATTTACCACAGATGATCTGGCAAAGCACAGAATTACAAAACGCCAGCTTCCCACTTTAAACTCATCTGAGCCATCAGGGCATTTGACAGAGTTCTGAAAAACACAAACATATTTAAGTCTAATATGTCAGAATCAGAATCACAAGTTTATGTTTTGGTTAAAACAAACGTAGCCCAAGCACAACTTTTAAGGGATTAAGAATATTTCCGCTTGGGACACTAGCCCTTTATAAAGGGGGTTGGACATCAGACGCGCAAAGCCGCATCACGTCATGCAGCATTTATTTAGGTACACTTTCTACAAAAGTGCCAAGTAAAGTGTAAGTCATGTTCTCAGTCTACTGAAGAGGTGAGGAAAGAGAGAAGAATCTACGCCTCCAAGTCTTCTCAAATGTGCTTTCTGAAAGAGTAAAACACACAAACACAAATGCATTAGTGAGAACCCATCTGTGCTTACAGAAATTACCTTTTTTTTTCAAGATTGTACTTAACCAGTTGGGGCTCTAGCATTGTAAAATTTGTTTCATTGTAGACGCAAGATTTTAAAGTGATAGATCTAAAAGATTTTCAACGGTTCAATATTATATTGAGAATTGTGGCATCCTCAGTCAGCAGTAATGCAGGCAGAGAGTGGATTTTAAGTCATAAAAACTATCTACATAAAACATATAATACTAAGTGGTTTAATTTGCTTCAGCTGAATGTACCTACACAACAGATGATAATGAAGATAAATCATTTAAAGCTTACCAAGGCTGCTGTCTCTTTATCATCTGACAGACGACTCTCCAATTCTTCATAGTCCTTTTTGGTGATGGCTGGCTTGACCTTAAAAGTTGTTCCATCAGGGGATGTCGTAACAATTTTTACCAGATCTCTAATTTCTATGAGCATCTGAAGCACTTTCTTCTGGAATTCTAGAATAAAGGTGAGCAGAGGTGTTATTCGGCATCTCAAAAGTGTTAACACAGGTCTAGCCTGTATAACGATATCAATAAAACCCCAAAATGAAAATCTTTATTCCTTCACCTTGTCTTTCCAAACTTAACTGGTAACCAAACTACACTGGACACCACTTACTTTCATTGTATGGACATAAAGCCACAGAGACATTTGTCAAAATATCTACTTATGTGTTACAAAGAAACATAGCCAAATAGGTTTTAAATGGCAATAAGATGATCATTTTTAAAATTCACCTTTTAAATAACTTAAATTACCACAACAGATTAATAGATTACTGTGTAAAAATGCCTTAAAACTAACTTAATTTTACAAGTAAAATTGAGAGTGACAACTTACTTTCCTCTGACAGAGGAAAGTTTGATGTCTTCAATTTAGGGGTTGAAACTTTGGAGCGTGCATTCTCTGATCTTTCCCTGGTGTCACTGTTTTGGTATGGCATGCACCGTCTTTTCCCCCAACTTGACAGATCTGTACTCAAGGACCTCTTCCTGTTGAATTGAGATGGTGGGTGACTAATCTGCCTCAGACCTCTCTCTAAACCTCTCGTACTCTGGCCGTCACTGATGGGAGGAAATCAATATATCAATTTTTTTTTAATAAGGTTGGGCTATTAGGTTAACTTGGGTTCCCTTTCTGTCGGTCTCTCGACGTTGTGTCGAACTGACAGAATGGGGTTTGTCTTGAGAACCTATCATCTTCTGAGTATTTAGAAAAGGCCAATGAAAATTGGCGAATGAAATTTGCATGCCGGGCTTCCTCCCCGGATGTCCGTGTATAAGAGGGAAGCCGGCGTGATCATTCATTCACCTTTTGTTCTTCAGAGCCTACGCATCTGATGAGCTTCTCTACGATCTTGGTGATCATTCTTTCTGCTGGAATCTACGACGTGGACAGCGGACGGTCCCTTCCTGCAGTGACTCTCTCCTGGGCGTCTCGGCAGTTCCGGAGGTGTTCGAGCAAATTTCCTTTTCTAAAAGAGCAAATTTCTCCAGCGTGGCTTGTCCCGCTGTTCTCATGGGTGCAACACACTCATCGAGGAGGGGGACGGACACAATGCCTGCTTCCAGTAAGCTGGGGCAGACGTTGTGGATACGTCCTGCCCGCACTGCGGGCGGTGACGATTCAGACGTTGCGTCACAGGTGGCTGTGTTCCCACGGGACTCAGCCACCCCCTCGTTTGCTCCCCGTTCCGTGGCGGCAGGACTACAGCCCTGCCGTCCGCTACGGCAAGCAGCGAGGGTGATATGAGGATTACTGTGAGCGATAATCCGCCAGCCAAGGGCTCACGGACCGTTCACACCTCGTATCGCTCGTCTGACCGTTCCCCAGGAGACGGTCCGCCGTCTTATTCCTCAATCACGTATTCGGACACGATGCGTGATGATGAGATGTCTCTTGCAGCATCGGGGGTTGACGTACTGCCATCCGACTCCGACGATTCCTCGGGCTCCCTCCCTCGGGGGGTCGAGCCCAGGAAGAAGCGGACGTCGAAATGTCAGCCATGCTTTCCCGGGCCGCCGTGAGTGTTGGGTTGCAGTGCCCGCACTGCCTCTCCCGGCGTTCGCGGCTGGCTACATGGCGCCTCGGGTTTGAGCGCGGCTCCAAGCCGCGCCCGCCCCCAGTGCCGTGTTTACCGGAAGTGCATGAGGAACTTTGCAAGACCTGGAACGCCCCTTCCGGCACGTTTCACGTCAAACAAAGTTCTGTCACCCTCTCTTCCCTCGAGGTTGAGACAGCTGGAGGATGCGTCGGTGTCCCCAGGTGGAGTTGCCGCCGCGGTGCACTCGTGCCCGTAGGTGGCGGCCACCGGGGGGGGCTCGACCTAGACTCCCGTCCAAAGCATGTGGTGTCTCGGCATCTCTGGTGTCGAGAGCTTACATTGCGGCGGACCAAGCTGCCTCCTCTCTCCACGCTATGGCTCCTGCCAGGCCAGGGCGTTGAGAGAGCTCCACGAGGGTAAGACCGACCCAGCGCTTATGCAGGAACTCCGCGCCATCACCGACCTCGCTCTACGGGCGACCAAGGTGACCACGGGGGCCCTGGGTCGGACGATGTCCACACTTGTGGTCCATGAGGAACTCCTCTGGCCGATACTTGCGCAGATGAGTAACGCTGAGAAGGTCCGCTTTCTCGACGTACCCGTCTCGCAAGGGGGGGCTGGTTGGTGTTACTGTCGAGCCGCAGCGGCCCCGCTCACCCCCCGCCCGTCGGGGGGGGCGCGAGACCCGCACGCGGCCTCCCCGGAGGGTTCTCGACAGTAAGAAGCAGTCCTCCGTGCCGCAACTCGGCCGCCTCGGCCGTCGAGTCCCGTGCACTGTCTGCTTCCCAGCAGCCCTGGTCCTCTTCGACGCCCTCCAGCTCTGGCGCCCCCCACTCAGGCGGCCCCCCTGGAGGAGACAGCGAAGAGGAGACCATCGCCCCATCAGCAGCCGCGGCGAAGCGGCCCTCATGGGAAGACCTCAGGGGGATCGAGGCTACCATTGGGCCCGACCCCAGCCACATCGCTGGGAAGTCGGATAGGGACGGATCCTGCCCCGTCTCTCCATCTGCTGGCCCCCTCCGGGGGGCTAGCGCCCACTTACTCTCAAAAAAGGAGAGTTTCCTCTCTCTCTGGGTTACCACAGCCGCTCTCACCCTCTGCACGACGGTGAACGGCAAACTCGACGTTGCGTCATGGCGAAGCGCAATGTCGAGTATAAACACCAGCCCTCAGCACTCTCAGTCAGACAGTGCGTTGAGCTGCGCAGTCGCCAGGCAGGAAAAATAGCAGAGCCGATCTCCTCCCCGGGGGACCTCCCCCGGCAAGGAATCCGTACTGCTAGCCATCAAACCACCCCCCGGGGGGACGATGAAAAAGATCGTACCTTAGCCCCCGTCTCATTCTGGGAGCCTGTCCGGCTTCCCAGGCTGTCAGACTGGCTAGGGAAGACGATCCGTCTCGGCTACGCGATCCAGTCGCCGCACGCCCGCCAAGTTCAGCATCCGATATACCTCAATCAGAGGCTAGGATGTTCCCGTACTTTGGGCCGAGGTCGCCACCATTCTGGTGAAGGGAGTGATCGAGCCCGTCTCACAAGCCGAGATGTTCAACGGGTTTTACAGCCTGTACTTCATTGTCCCCAAGAAAGGCAGGGGGTTGCGCCCTATCTTGGGTCTGTGTGTTCTGAACAGGCACCTACACTATAGCTGCCTTTCAGGTTGATCACGCAGAAGCGCATCCAGACGTCCGTCAGGTGTCAGGACCGGTTCATGGCAGTCGACCTAAAGGACACGTACTTCATGTCTCGATCCTCCCTCGACATCGGGCGTTCCGACGGTTCGTGTTCGAGGGACGGGCATATCAGTACAGGGTCCTCCCCTTCGGTCTGTCCCTGTAGGGAAGGAGGTGTGCGGGTACTAACTATCTCGACGACTGGCTCAGTTTTGGCACACTCTCGAGATCTGTTGTGTACAACTGGTGCTCCGGCACCTAGATTGGTGGGGCTACAGGTCAAATGAGAAAAGAGCAAGCTCTCCCCGGTGCAGAGCATCCTCTTTCTCGGTATGGAACTCGATTCTGTCCTCACGAGCGGCCCCGCTCACCCCCCGGGGGGGGCGCGAGACCCGCGACGAGGAAGCCCGCACCCTCGCGGCCTCCCAGCGGCAGCGCGACTGACTAGCGCGCCCGATCAGTGTTGAACTGCCTGAAGCTCAGACAGTCAGCGTCCCCCTGTAACAAGAGGCTCCTGGGATACATGGCATCCTCGGCGAGGGTGGTCCCCCTCGGGTCGATGCACATACGACCGCTCCAACACTGGCTGCAGAGTCAAGTTCCTTGGAGAGCGTGGCACACCGACAGCAGGCGTATGGTCACACGCTTTTCTGCTGACACACCCTAACCCCCTGGTCTCCATGACCTTCTTGCGGACAGGGGTCCCCTTTGGGATGCCTCCCTGCAAGGTTGGAGTGCCGTGTGCAACGGGCAAGCAGTGTCGGGCGGTGGACGGGCCACCGCCTGCGTTGGCATTTCAACTGCCAAGAGTTGTTGGTGGTGCTACTTGCATTGAGCAGGCTACTACCTCTCGTGCAGGGAAGCACGTGCTGGTCCGGTCGGACAGCACAGCTGCTGTGGCGTATATCTTTCACTCACAGCAGCTAACATGACTCGCCCGACGCCTCCTCCTCTGGAGTCAGCAGGTGATCAGCTCCCTGCGAGCCACACACATCCCAGGCGTCCTGAACCAGACAGCCGATGCGCTCTCTCGTCAGTCGACGCCTCGCGGAGAGTGGCGACTCCCTCCCCGCGCAGCTGGCTCATTTGGGGCATTTCGGCTAGGCACAGGTGGTCCTGTTGCCTCCCCGGACTCCACCCATTGTCCGTTTGGTACTCCCTGTCCGAGGTACCCTCGGCACGGATGCCCTTGCGCACAGCTGGCCGCGGGACAAGTGGAAGTACGCTTCCCCCCAGTGAGCCTCATTGCACAGGTCCTGTGCAGGGCCAGGGAAGAGGAGCATGAAGTGGTCTAGTTACGCCCCTTTGGCCTAACCAGGACTTGGTTCTCGGAGCTGAGGCTCTGACAACAACTCCCCCCTGGCCACTCCCCCTGGCGAACGGCTTCCCCAGGGGAAGGGGCACGTTACGGCATCCCAGGCAAAACCTGGTCTCCATGTCTGGACGGGACGAGGAGACCCTGAGTGACCCACCCCCGGTCCGGTTGGGACGTCACTCAGGCTAGGGCTTCGGCCACTGGGCAGCTTTACGCCCATAGGTGGCGCCTCTTCTCGTCCTGGTGCTCTTCTCGGTGAGAAGACCCGTGGAGTTGCTCGGTCGGGTACGAGCTGTCCCGTCCTCAGGGGAGATGGGGGAGTAACCTCTCCCTCTCCACACTGGGAATGTATGTAGCCGCTACGGCCGCTCATCATGACCCAAGTGCTGGGTAGCCTCTGGGACAGCACGGCCTGGTCATTAGGTTCCTAAGGGGCGCGAGAGGGTGACCACCTTACCCGCGCTCCGTACCCTCTTGCGACCTAGGTGGCGGGCCTCAAGAGGCCCCGCCCCCTTCGAGCCTCTCGGGGTTGCCGCTCTTTCTCAGTCTTGATAAAGACGGCTTTCCGCATGGCGCTCACCTCCAAGAGGGTAGGGGATCTACAAGCACCCTCCGTGTCCACAGATTGCCTAGAACTCGGGGCCGGGATTCTCACGTTATCTTGAGACCCCGCCCCGGCTACGTGCCCAAGGTTCCCACCACTCTCCCGAGAGACCAGGTGGTGAACCTGCAGGCGCTCCCCACCGGGGAGGAAGACCCAACCTATCCGTGTTGTGTCCAGTACGCGCACGGCGCCTCTACTTGGACCGCACGCAGAGCCCAGAAGCTCTGAGCAGCTCTTTGTCTGTTTCGGAGGTCAGCAGGAGGGCTGTCTCCAAACAGAGGCTGGCGCACTGGATCGTGGATGCCCTCGTTAGGGCATACCGATCTCTTTTCGCCCCTGCCCGTTGGGGGTGAGGCACACCCCTCGTGGGCACTGGCTCAGGGCGCCTCTCTGCCAGACATCTGCAGAGCTGCGGGTTGGGCTATGCCTAACAACTCCGTGAGGTTCTAATACCTACGCGCGGAACCGGTGTCAGCCCGCATCCTGGCAAGGTGTGGGACCGGCAGCCGGTAGGGCATACGCCTGCGGAAGCCCTTCCCCCTCCGGGGGGAGCAGTGGCGATCCCGCCTCACTTCTTTCCCCTCGGGTAAAGAACAGGCATTCCATCCATCACTAAGCACCCTTCCAGGGGACAGGCTGGGCAGAGCAGCCCTGCCCCCTTAGGCCGGGGAACAGTTGAGTTATCTCCCACATAGCTCTAACCGGACCTAGTGCTCCAGACGTGGTAACCCCCCCTCCGTGGGCTGTTCCGTCTGATGTATCCTCATGAATGGTTCCCACCTTGGCAACCCATGACCTCCCCAGGTGGACTCCCACCTTGCGGTTAACTCCTGCAGTCCGCACATTCCTCCCATGAGTTCTCCCCTGATGGTGAGACCATGTGGTGTCTCCACTAATTCCTCCCTACGGTAGGTAGTGGCCTCTGCAGCGTTTTTTCCCCCCAGGGGGGAATAATGCTTACCCAGTGGCCCGTACGGTGCCGGGCGGCTTCTCGCCATTTAGAGAATCAGGCCTCCGCCCGTGACGGCCGGCGTTAGGGGGCTTCCCAACTTTTTGTGGAAAGCTCTGGGTCCCCCTTCCTCTCCACTGGAAGGTCATAATTTCGCGTTAGCGTGTTCGTCTGACTCGCCCAGGCCAGTCAACGTCGCTCCGCAGAGATTGTGACGCGGCTCAGTGCTGTGGCGTTTTCCATAGGAACCCCATTCTGTCGGTTCGACACAACGTCGAGAGACCGACAGAAAGGGAACGTCTTGGTTACGGATGTAACCTCGGTTCCCTGATGGAGGGAACGAGACGTTGTGTCCCTCATGCCACAACACTGGCCGCCCACCCCAGCGGTCGGGGGAGGATGCTTAGGCTCCTCAGACCAACAGGTGAATGAATGAGCACGCCGGCTTCCCTCTTATACCCGGACATCCGGGGAGGAGCCCGGCATGCAAATTTCATTCGCCAATTTTCATTGGCCTTTTCTAAATACTCAGAAGGTGATAGGTTCTAAAGACAAACCCCATTCTGTCGGTTCGACACAACGTCTCGTTCCCTCCATCAGGGAACCGAGGTTACATTCGTAACCAAGACGTTATTCAGAGATGCAACCTCATGATATGAAAAAGGCAAGTTATTTATAGCAGGTGTTACTGAGGAATGTTTCTAATTAACTTTTAAATTGAACTTTTAAAATTAAATGTATTTTAACGATTAAAATGTGGAAATTGTTCCAAACAATATTGTCAAATTAGCTTCAAAAAGGGTAAATTTAAGTAAAAGATATAAAGTAGTTTGCATCGCTGTCAATTTACTTGGTTTTACAACTTAGACAGAGTTTATCAACCTATATTAATAAAATGTTTCTAACAGGCTTACCTTTTACTGCCATTTTTCTTCATGTTTTTATCACGAGACTGAGAATCTGAGTCTGAACTCCACTGTCTACCTGATAGGGACTTAGAGGGACTCCAACTGCTGTGTGATAGGGACTCAGAGGAAAAACTCTTTCGGCTACGTAAGTGAGATTCAGTGGTACGACTCCTCTGGCTGCATGAGGGAGATTCAGTGGTACGACTCCTCTGGCTGCGTGAGGGAGATTCAGTGGTACGACTCCTCTGGCTGCGTGAGGGAAATTCAGTGGTACGACTCCTCTGGCTGCGTGAGGGAGATTCAGTGGTACGACTCCTCCGGCTGCGTGAGGGAGATTCAGTGGTACGACTCCTCCGGCTGCGTGAGGGAGATTCAGTGGGACGACTCCTCCGGCTGCGTGAGGGAGATTCAGTGGGACGACTCTGATGTAAAAAGGATCCAGAGGGACGGCTTTGAGGAATGTCAACTGTTCTTTCATGTTCTGCCAATACAAATGATAATAGAATTAAGTGCAGCAGAACTTGTTTATCTTTATTTTAACCTTCTTATGTAAATTAATATAAATTGAAATGGGTATGTTTGTATTAAATAAAACTTAATTTTAACAAAGTTAAAATCAAAGAAATTAAAAAGTCAAGCCCTAAGATAACTTCTTATAGCAGCAAAAGCACAAATAACTTTATGGCAAAAACAATAGGATTAGCTCAACCAATTGTAGCTCTCACGGTGCTTTGACATCTTATGTTGAACAGTCTGCGTAGCGCCACACAAATCACATCCATGAAGCATTGGTGTTAAAACAAAGCCATCTTCATATGGAAGACACACCACTTTCTTCCTCAGGTTTTTCTGTTCAATAAGCTTTCATTTCCCATTTCTTCTTTTGTCCCTTAAAAGTGCTATGTTGATAAGTTTAGAGTCACATGGATTTTCAAAGAAATTCTCCAAACTGTCAAGGCGATATACATCACACACACATACTTTATCTTCTCTCTTTTCTTTCACAAAGGCATAGCCATCTCCAAGAAAAAAACAGGAGTCCTTTTGTTTGGTGGACACAAATGTGTGGTGTGGTTTTGGTGTGTCAAAAAATTTGGCATTGTCCATTTCAGCTATCCTCTTACAGAGTTGTGAAATTGGGCTTTTTGCATTTCTGACACTTTTCTTCAATTTGTGAAGATAATTTTCAAAGGGAAATGCACAGATCTCGTTTAGAGAAGCACCAAAATTCCTGACATCATCTGCTAGATGGATAATAGAGTGGACATTGTACGAAGGGAAGATTGGACTGTAGGGCTTAGTAGATGTTTTATAAAAGTACCTGAGTAATTCTTCGGCATATGCAGTATATGCCTCTCTCGTGCTGTCATCTGAGTTCAGCAATATGGACATGGCAACAGTCAGTGTCAAGAAGTGATTGTAGAAGTTTTTAGGCAGCACAGAGCGGAGAGCAACTGGCCCAGTGTACAGTAAAAACTGTCGAAACTCAGTTGCTTTCCACCTGTCCATAACAGCAAGTGTACATGGTTGTCTGGCAAACTCCCTTGGCAACTTTCCACTGAGAGACACAAGTATTGAGGAAATTTCAGCAATTTGTCTCTGAGACAGTTTACACTCTCTTGGACCTTGTTTAAGGAAGGTCAGTAAACGCCTTACTACCCCAAGGCACACTAGATGCATGTAGTCCAACACAAATGGTACAATGCATTGCAAGCCTGCATCTACCAGGGGTGAGCGTTTAGTTTGGTGAGATGTGTAGGACTGTTTTCTGAATTCCTCTTCTGTTCTTGGGGTAATCTTCTCTTGTGATTCGAAATTATATACCACCCTGTGGTTCACATATTTTCCCTCAATAGTGCATCTTTCGCAACTATAGTATGCATTGTGTCCTTTAATGCATTTCAGAAAAGCTCTTGCTGGAGCATCGCAAATAAAAGCATGGAATTTCACATTTAAGGTGTTTGCATTGAAAGTAATTCCTTCTTGTTGAAGCCTTTTGAGGTCTTCAAGAAAGTCTGCCATGAAATCATCCATGGGAATGGGTTTTTCAGTACCGCAAAATATGGCAACAATAAATGGCTGAAAATGTTTGATGCTGCAGAGAATCGGCCAGATCTGGACATTTGACGATTTAAACAAAGGTAGTCCATCAACGTTGAAATTAAGTGGAATGTCACTTTCTCTGGAGAACTCATTTGGATACTGTGAACATATTTTCAAAATTCCAGATTCCAGTCCAAAATACAAATATTGACCACCACATAACTTGCGTACCGCTACTTGTCGAGGTGTTCCTAAAAGTGTTCTTGCATCTTTAGGCAGCCGATGGTGATGTTTCCTCAACATAGAGAGAAGTTCATCCACAGATGTACGTGTTGCATTATTTTTAATAGCCCATTTAGCCAAATCGCTGCTCAAATCACTTGGCACAGAATATAGCACCTCCTCCGATGAATAAGAACTTTCACTGGAGCTTTCATGCTGCTGGTCATCCAGGTCACATGCAATACCATCATCTGTAGTACCCCCTGCATCATCTAAATTTCTCAGAAAGCTGTTGCAGGTTGCAGACAGCCTGGCCCCAGGTGTAAGAGGCTGATCCTCCTCAGAGTCACTGCTTGACAACAGCATTGCATGCAGCTCAGTATTTTGCCTCCTCCATTTCTTAAGGTATGCCATCTATTAAAAGAAGTGAGTGTATGAAGTAATAGTACTGTCAGGACTAGCCCCCTCCATCCTGTAAATCATAGTCAATTCACTCCTTGCTCAGTTGAATAAAAAGGGGTGATGAAATGAGGATTCAAATTTATCTTGAGCTTTAGACATAACAAGACTTTGTAATATATCCTGCAAATATCCTCCTGATCAATAATCAAACTCCAAAAACAGTCAGTTCCAGTATTGCAGGATCACCGACACAGGGAAATGAATTTTCTTATTATTCTAGACCACTTCAATTAGATTTTAATAAAAGTAAACTATGTTCCTGGATGTGGACATTTGGACAGGCCAGAGGGATCTCGATGTCAGTAAGAAATTGGTTGTTTATATTTAATGAAAGTCATGTCAATGTAGACATAAGTCGGTTCAACACAATGTCTCATTCCCTCCATCAGGGAACCGAGGTTACAAACGTAACCGAGACGTTCCCTGATGGAGGGAATGAGACGTTGTGTCGAGCCGACAGATGGGGTTCGTCCTTGAGAACAAATCACTTCCGACTTCTTAGAAAAGGCCAATGAAAATTGGCGAATAAAATATCCGATATCCGGGATATAAAAGGGTATAAAAGGGAGACGGCGTGCCTCATTCATTCACCTTAGTTCTGAGGAGCCTGAGACCTCTCACGACTGCTGCAGTGGGCAGCACGTGTTGTGGCAAGAAGGACACAACGTCTCGTTCCCTCCATCAGGGAACTGAGGTTACAGCCGTAATCAAGACGTTCCCTTTCTGTCGGCCTCTCGACGTTGTGTCAAGCCGACAGATGGGGTTCCTATGGAAAACGCCACAACACTGTGTCCTGTCACAATATCTAGCAAAGCGACGGTTACTGGCCTGGGCGTGTCAGCCGTGAGTGCTACCGCGAAATTGTAACCTACCAGTGGGTAGGTAGTGGGTCCCAGAGCTTTACTTGAAAGGTGGGAAGGCCCCTGCCTTCGGCCTCACAGGCGGCGGCCTTGTTTCTCTAACAGCGAGAAGCCGCCTGGTACCGTAAGGCCACTGGGTAAGCGCTACTTCCTCAAGCGGGGGATGCGCTACAGAGACCACTTCCTACCGGAGGGAGGAGTTTAGTGGAGATACCAACATGGTCTCACCGATGGGGAAGAACTCATGGGAAAAATGTGCGGATTGAAGAAGTTAACCGCGAGGTGGAGGTCCACCTAGGGAAGGTCATGCGTTACCAAGGTGGGAACCAATCATGACGATAAATCAGACGGAACCGCCCTGCTGGGGGGTTACCATGTCCGGTAGCACTAGGTCCGGTTAGAGCTATGTTGTGGATAACTCAGTTGGTACCCGACCTAAGGGGCAGGGCTGCTCTGCCCAGCCCGCCCGCAGGAGGTGCTTGCTTAGTGATGGATGGAGTGCCTGTTCTTCACCCAGTGGGGGAAGAAGGGAGGCTAGTTAGTACGCTGACCCCCTTAGGAGAAAGGGGAAAGGTACTGTCATAGGCGTAAACCCTACCGGCCGCCAGTTTCGACTCGAGCCGATACCAGTTTTACGCGGAGGCTGTAGGACCTCGCAAAGGTGATGGGTGCAGCCCAACCCGCAGCTCTGCAGATGTCTGCCAGAGAGGCGCCTCGAACCAGTGCCCACGAGGAGGCTGTACTCTGTGTGGAGGGAGCTCTCACCCAGTGGGCGTAGGCGATCTTAGAACAGGTACGCCATAGTGATGGCGTCCATGATCCAGTGCGCCAATCTCTGTTTGAGACAGCCCTCCCTGCTGATCTCCAAAACAGACAAAGAGCTGCTCAGAGCTCCTGTGGCTCTGCGTGCGGTCCAAGCAGAGGCGCAATGCGAGTACTGGACACAACACGGATGGGGTTGAGTCTTCACTCCCGGTGGGGAGCCCCTGTCAGTTCACCACCTAGTGTAGGGGGAGTGGTGGGAACTTTGGGCACATAGCCGGGCCGGGGTCTCAGGATAGCGTGAGAATCACCGGGCCCGAGTTCTAGGCAATCTGTGGACACGGAGAGTGCATGTAGGTCCGCTACCCTCTTGAGCGCCATCCGGAGAGCCGTCTTCATCGTGAGGTGAGAAAGAGCGGCATCTCCGAGGGGCCCCAGGACATCAAGGTCGCAAGAGGGTATGGAGCGCGGGTGAGGCGGTAGCCTTCCCGTGCCCCTTAGGAACCAAATGATCAGGTTGTGCTGTCCTAGAGATGACCAGCAACTAAGTCGTGATGAGCGGCAATAGCGGCTCCATACACGTTCAGTGTGGAAGGGGAGAGATTACTCTCGAGTCTCTGGATGGAAAGCACGTACCCGATCAAGCAACTCCGCGGGTCTTCTCTTCGAGAAGAGCACCAGGATGAGAAGAGGCACCACTTATAGGCGTATAGTCGCCTAGTGGCCAGGGCCCTAGCCTGAGTAGTGGTCTTAACCGCCGCAGGGGGTAGGCCACTCAGGATCTCCTCGTTCCGTCCAGGGGCCAGACATAACGTGCCCTTCCCCTGGGAAACAGGTCCTTCATCAGGGGAATCGGCCAGGGGGAGCTGTCGTCAAGAGCATTAGCTCCGAGAACCAAGTCCGGTTGGGCCAGTATGGCGCAACTAGTACACTTGATGCTCCTCTTCCCTGACCTTGCACAGGGTCTGTGCAATGAGGCTCACTGGGGGGAAGGCGTACTTCCGCTTGTCCCACGGCCAGCTGTGCGCTAGAGCATCCGTGCCGAGGGGGGCCTTGGGCGGGGAGTACCTTAGCGGGCAATGGGTGGTGTCCAGGAAGGCGAAGGGGTCTACCTGAGCCCGCCCGAACTGTACCCAATGAGCTGGACTGCGCGGGGGTGGAGTCGCCACTCTCCGCGAGGCGTCAACTGACGAGAGAGCGCATCGGCTGTCTGGTTCAGGTCGCCTGGGATATGTGTGGCTCACAGGGATCTGCTCACTTGCGGACTCCACAGGAGGAGGCGTCGGGCGAGTCGTGTTAGCTGCCGTGAGCAAACGCCACCCTGGCGGTTTATATACACTACGGCAGTTGTGCTGTCCGACCCGACCAGCATGTGCTTGTCCTGCACGAGAGATTGTAGCCCCTTCAGTGCGGGTAGCACATCCAACAACTTTAGGCAGTTGATATGCCTGCACAGGCGGGGGCCCGTCCATCACCCCGACACTGCGTGCCCGTTGCACACGGCACCCAAACCCTGCAGGGAGGCGTCTGTCGTCACCATGATGCGTCTTGACCTGCCCGAGAGGGACCCTCGTCCGTAAAAAGGTCATTGAAGACCAAGGGGTTAGGGTGCGTCTGCAGAGAGGCGTAATCACCATCCGCCTGCTGCCGGTGTGCCACGCTCTCCAGGGAACTCGACTCTGGAGCCAGTGTTGGAGCGGTCTCATGTGCATCAACCCGAGGGGTATCACCACCGTCGAGGATGCCATGCGCCCAGGAGCCTCTTGTGCCCGCTGACTGCTTGAATTATTCCAGGCAGTTCAACACTGACTGAGCGCAGTCGCGCTGTAATGGAGACAGAGTTGAGTTCCATACCAGAAAGAGGTTGCTCTGCACCGGGGAGAGCTTGCTCTCTTCTCGGTTGACCTGTGGTCCCAATCGATCTAGGTGCCGAAGCACTAGGTCCCTGTGTGTGTACATAACAGGTCTTGCGAGTGTGTCAAATGAGACAGTCGTCGAGATAGTTTAGTACCCGCACACCACTCTCCCTGAGGGGAGTGAGGGCAGCTTCCACGATCTTCGTGAAGATTAGTGGGGACAGGGACAGACCGAAAGGGAGGACTCTGTACTAATATGCCTGACCCTCGAAAGCAAACCGTAGGAACGGGCGATGACAAGGGAGAATTGAGACATGAGAGTTAGCGTCCTTCAGGTCGATTGCCATGAATCCATCTTGACATCTGATAGATGCCAGGACGCGCTTCTGTGTGAGCATCCTGAACGGCAGCTTGAGTAGGTGCCTGTTCAAGGTACGAGACAGGGAGGCTAGGGGTATGTTCTGCTTCATCGACCTCCCGGGGGTGGTTCGATGGCTGGCAGTGCGGATCCCTCGCCGTGGGGGGGTTCCCGGAGAGGAGATCGGCTCTGCAGTTTTACCTGCCTGGCGATGATGTAGCACAACGCACCGTCGAATGAGAGTGCTTAGGCTGATGATTATCCTCGACATTGGGTCTTGCCGCAACGTTGAGTTGCCGAACACCGTCATGTAGAGGGTGAGAGCGGCCGTGATAATACCCAGATGATGATGTGGCACAACTCACCGTCGATTGAGAGTGCTTAGGCTGCTGATTATCCTCGACATTGGGTCTCGCCGTGACACAACGTCGAGTTGCCGAACACCGTTGTGTAGAGGGTGAGAGCTGCTGTGATAAACGCCCAGAGAGAGAGAAAACTCTTAGAAGTGGGCTGTTGGGACGGGGCAGGAACCGTCCCGGATCGACCAACCAGCAATGGAATGGCTGGGGTCGGGCCCGAAGGTATTCTCGATCTCCGTGGGGTCTTCCCATGAGGGCCGCTTTGGCTTCCGCCGCTGCTGCTGATGGGGTGGTGGTCTCCTCTTCGATGTCTCGAAGAGGACCAGGGCTGCTGGGAAGCAGACGGTGCACGGGATCTCGGCGGCTAAAGGGCGGTCGAGTCACGGCTGGGGAGGATATACTTGATATCCTCTTTCTGCTCCTTTACTGTCAAGAACTGCAGCTCGACAGTATCACCAAACAGCCCCCCTTGCGAGATGGGTGCATCGAGAAAGCAGACTTTCTCTGCGTTCATCTGTGCAAGGTTCAGCCAGAGGTGTCTCTCCTGGACCACAAGTGTGGACATCGCCCGACCCAGGGACCGTGCGATTACCTTGGTCGCCCGTAGAGCGAAGTCGGTGACGGCGCGGAGTTCCTGCATAAGCGCTGGGTTGGTCTTACCCTCGTGGAGCTCTCTCTGCGCATTGGCCTGATGGACCTGCAGGATGGCCATAGCGTGGAGAGAGGGGACAGCTTGGCCCGCAGCAGCGTAAGCTCTCGACACCTCAGATGCTGTAAAGCCTACGTGCTTTGGACGGGAGTCTAGGTCGAGCCCCTGGGGGACATCGACGTATCCTCTAGCTGCCCCACCCACGCCGTCTCCCTTTTATACCCGGATATCCGGGGGCGGAGTCCGGCATGCAAATTTCATTCGCCAATTTTCATTGGCCTTTTCTAAGAAGTCGGAAGCGATTGGTTCTTAGGGACGAACCCCATCTGTCGGCTCGACACAACGTCGAGAGACCGACAGAAAGGGAACTGCAGACAACGCAGTATATCCCTTCACAATTTTCACTGATTTGCGTTTTTGTAGTCGACACTGAGAAGATAAAGGCATTGTTTTCAAATAATTTGACCTTTATACCTGTAGAAAAAGTCTCAATCACATACAAACATACAAAAAGGTTTCGGTTTCTGGTTCAAAACGGTCTCGTGTAAACAGCCCCGACAGGTCTTGGCCTTTTATCTCTCTCTCCTGATCATTTGAGTGGGAGCAGCTGTCCCCAGTTAGTTAGCTGCGCTAGAATGTGAGACCTGTGCAGCAAGGACCTGCACAGACATTTTGAGGGGCATGGGCTCAAGTGGAAAAAAGGGCACTTCTCATATTTGTTTTAATTTTTTCCAAACAAAATGTTAAATATATTAAAATAACTTTTTTTTTTAATCCCTCACACTCACCCAATTGTTTCATTTTCCAATAATGGTCTTCTGTAGAATTCACAAATTTTATCACAAGAACAGACAACAGCATGAAATTAAGCCACATTGTGTATGTTTTCTATGCTAAAGTTGCAAGTATATATTTAGGATAAATGACTGCACAAAGGAAAATGACATATTTTCACTAAT
The DNA here is from genome assembly GCF_024868665.1 of Triplophysa rosa. NCBI lineage: Eukaryota > Metazoa > Chordata > Actinopteri > Cypriniformes > Nemacheilidae > Triplophysa > Triplophysa rosa. Next base: position 19,841,710 of record NC_079893.1, on the reverse strand, counting down.
AATTTGTTTTTTTTGCACACGCCAATAAACTGTTGGTGTCCCAATAACACCAAAATAATTCAAACAATGACCTTCACGTTAAACTGAAAAAGGCAGTTGGTGCTAATTTGTTATTTTACAGGAAAAAAACCTGCAAAAATAATTAAAACACACGGCAAAAATGATTGACAAAATACAAAAATACAGCTGCTTAACTAATTATTATTATTATTATTAATATTATTACCTATAATTACACTTACTGTACCGTGCACACACATACACTAATGGTGACAAGAACTTTGTTTCACATTTGAGCGAGGGCAGTTTAGATCTATCAGCACACACAGCATATAAAATGGATAGTTATCAGATGAGGAGTCTGACATCAAACTTATCAAGTTATTGTTTAAGGCAGGACACTTAATGTACTGTTCAAGTTTGAGATTTTGGTCTATTTTGCTTTCATGTCTTCTTTTGCTCTAATGGAAAGGACATTTCCAAAATACACATGAAGTTGTTTGTTTTAAGCCTTCTATATCCTGTCTGTTTGCTTCTGTAGATTTCTTCTAAATTAACCCAAAACAAGCGGCATATATATCTGCATATGTAAACATAACATTTCAAAGGAAAAGACTCTTGATGTAAGTCATATTAACTAATAACTGGTGGTATGCTTTAGTTATTTTATTTATCCTGTTCATCTGAATTGCCTGACAAATGTATGCAGGTTAGCAAATTTTAATAAATGCCTGGTTTACATATCAATGAGGCGATTCTGATGACGATATTAATTTGACTGTGTTCAGCTGTCGTTTCTCCATCAAGTTAGCATGTATGCCAATGATATACTGCCTTAGCGAAACTTTAGCTTACTCATTAGCTCATAAGTGATGGATGTTAGCAAAACAATATTTGCAGTTTGTGTTTTGGATAATTAGGTGTGAATTCGAAAGCACATGTAGCTAGTCTGTTCATCACCACTCAACTCCACACAAGACAAACGCTACTGGAAAGGAGGGAGGGCTTCATTTCTGCGGCTCTCTGCCTGATGTGCCAAACGTGCTACACACACAGCTGAGCTGCGTGTGCGCGCTATGTGCGGCTGCGCGCTTGCGTGGTGACACGGATGGGAGAAAGGCATCGGAACTCTCAACATTTCCTGACCTGACATTTTCTAATTGTTTGACAAGGAAAGCCGTGCGCAAACAGAAACACATCCTCGTGCACATTCATATATCCATTTATAAAAAAATCCCAGAAAAAGGGCACTTTCTCAAGAGGAAGAAAATGGGCCTGGGCTCAATCCCCCAAAGCAACCCCCTCTGCACGTGCCTGCTGTGCAGTAAACATCACTTCCTAACCTGAAGGGGTGCTCTAGCAACAGATTATAGATTATTTCTCTCGTTAGAGTGTTTGACTCCCATGCCGGACTGATCGCTGGTTCGAAACCCGCTCGGAATAAGTGGTGATAAGGCCGGCTACAAATCCAAGAGGCAGTGCACTCAAGTCACTTTTTCACCTTTAACTTTGTAAACATTGACCTTAAGCTATTCAAGATATTAATATACCCAAACTCCAAGACAGAGATATATACAAACATTTCACTTAAAGTGGTAAAATGCAACACATTATTTTACTAGTTTATAAGAAAAGTTATCTTTATTCTCTTTACGTTCACACTGTGCGTGAAAGAGGACTCCAATAACATTTTTTGGTCCACTTTAGTAGTAATGTGGACTCATGGCTCTTTGTGTTCATATTGTTGCTTTTTCGTGTGCAGTGTTTCATAGCTGACAATACAGTATTGCCTCAAAAATTTAATATTTGTTTGTGATGTTATTATATAATTTTATTATATTATTATACATTATTATATGTACAAAGTATTATATATTTTTATTTTTAAATACAAAATTGCTACAAATGCTGTTGAATGAGTTTAAGTGTTAATCGTTTGTCTTTTGGCCAAAATAAATTCTGTTGCAGCACTGCATTGCACCATATATTTCAAATCCACCTTTAAAAATAGCATTTCTTTTAAATTATTTTCTTTAAAACATTGCATATGGATGCACATCTGAAAACAAATAAAGATGGACATGACATGGATGGACATGAAATACTTTACATTTTCAAGTTACAAATACCAAAAAGATGCATTCAAATAACCCTAACTTTTTTTAGAGTGTGTAGTTTAGTGTAGTTTAGTCAAGGCGTCTTGGATGCTGAAGATCTTTTGTTTTCTCTCTTTGTTTTGGGGTTAGGCAGTTTAGAGGGTTTTAACACAAGTTAGTTTTGTTTTGATTTGTTTTTTGCTTTAGCACCGCTCGCGTCCCTTCTATCCTCCCCTCATTTCCCAGTGTTTTTCGTTCTGTATTTAGTAATTGTAAATAGTGTATTTTATTTGCTATTTTTCACCTTGTTCACATTCACGGTAATTAATCACTTGTTTTTGCACTGCACCTTGGTCTCGTTTGTGCCTGACACATTAAAAATAAATATTTTAATAAAAAGTGTTATTTTCCCTTACCCCTAACATAGTCTGGAACGTAACAGATGCCAAATACTAAAGGTGTATGCGCTCTTACAACCGTATAGTCTAATAAAAAGTTGAAACTGGCAATGCACGCAGCGCCTTTTACACAGTGTGGAAGCGGATAAAATGACAATAAACGAGTTTACTTTAACCGAAAAATTTGTAGACATCTGTCAGATGAAGCGGCCATAACGAACAGCCGATTTTGTACAGAAGCACCTGATGAAACAACTACATTATAATTAGTAAAATCAAGCGGGCCCTGACCGATGTGTGTTAACACAGGGGCAGACTTACCATTAGGCAAAGGTAGGCAATCGCCTGGGGCCCCGAGCTACCAGGGGCCCCCAAAAGGAAGGGGTGGACTTAACCAATAAGCCATGTCAGAAGCCACGTAGCCCCAAGTAATCATCAAAATAGTCGAGATATCCCTGTTAACATTTTATGTTATTACATCTGTACGAAGGCACTCCCCCCATTATAGATTAGAGTGGACCATTCCATTAGCACCTTACATGCGCGAGACAAGTTCGACACCAGCTAGAGAAAGTGAACGCAGCGCGGAATTAGTAGAACTGCCCACAGCGAGAGTGTCATTGTGTGGTACATTAGCTGCAAAACGAAGTAAAAGTCGCAGGGAAATAAAACAACAAAGAACACAGCTACACCAGCGGAGAGGAAATAAGACGATTTACAAAAGATTGTTGCCAAAGTCTCTGCTTTTCCCCCACACAAACTCCACCGCTGCTCCTACAGCAGTAGCGTATCTCTCTCCCGCCAGACACAGCACTCTCCCGGCCACGAGCAATGATAATGTGCCGGTGAGTATTTCTCCATGAACACCGACAACACAGTTATAATGACTGATGACCAAAACATCTGTCAAACAAAGAGCGGTAGCGGTAGTTCTATCTTGGTAGAAGAGGGCCAGTTCAAAGGTAGAAAGGTTGTTTGACTCCTGTGCAGACCGATGGGCACATAAAGACATAATATAATAACATCAGTGCAGTGCTAACGATTCGTACTGTACGCACTAGTGCAGAAATTTGGTCACATTTAAATGCATGAAAGGACGGAGAGAGGGCACACTTTGTATATAATCTCAGATCAGGGTTTTTCCTGCATAAAGAAATTGGAGGTGGCCGCCTCAATCAAATTTCGTGCCGCCTTAGACTCTCGTCAAAAATATGTTGAGTGTCTTCACAAAAAACACTGCGTGCATTATTAAACAGATTGTCATTTGTAACTGCAGTTACGAAACAATGGAGGCGCTGTTTCGTTACCAGCAGTGAGACGCTGAAAAGTTCAGTAAAAGAGCTATATTAGGAGCTGTATTAGCTGTGTTTCACGGCTGTTCAGGAGTTTTACGTTCAATTGACATTTTCTTGAATTTCTTGAAAAGATTTCCTAAATTAACTTGCTGTACATCATTCTAATGTTATTAGCTGTGAAGGTGGCTCGTTGAATCAGCGTTATTCTGTACACAGCGAGTTCGCCAGTATGAACGCACATTGCGATCAGAACGACTCGCCAACAAATGACTCCTTTGAACCAATTCGTTTACACAGAATGTAAGAGATCAGTGAATCGTTCAAAGCTCAGTGAACTACAAGAGAACGTAGGGTGTGAATGAGATTTGATCATTTAGTTAGACTGGTTACTTATGGGCTAAAAAGTCTTATAAAAAAGGCTTATATTAAAATTTTCAACTTTTCTGTTTGATTGAATAAATTTAATGCTTTATATAACTTATTAGTTTTCATTTCATACATTTTTTTAGAACTTTAATATGTGTTTTGTTAAGACACTTATCCCATGTTTTTCATTTGGGAATTCATTATTATATATTTTTTAATGAGTCAGTATCAATGTTTATTAAGCTTAGTTTTCCCCTGTCACTTTGACTGGGGGTGAAAAGTTGTGTGCTTTGAGGATGAAGAAAAATAAGGATTGCAGTAAAGTAAAATGGTGCATAGTTGGGGCCCCCATACATGGATTTGCCTAGGGCCCCCAAATCACTAAATCCGCCCCGTGTTAACATTAGCTGAAAGTGAAGCTCCCGAGATGGTCTCAGTTGGCAAATCACGCTCAGACCCCTGAAGCAGAGTATGTGAGCGCATTGGAGCAGGAACTCCTCTCCGTACTTTAGTATATGTTTGTATGCGATTTAAGCATTCAATAATTCGCTGAGTTCCGTTCTGGGCTCACCATTTCCCCTCCTTGCTCAATATAAAGCTTTTTATTCATTTAGCAGATGTTTTTATCCAAGCGACTTACAACTGAGGAATACAACAAGCGATTCACCATAAAGAGGCAAATAAACACAGGAAGTGATCGTAATACAAAGTTTCTGGCTTTGTTCAGATTAGTACAAGCTAGGGGGTTGACAAAAGAGAAAGCAAAGGTTTTATTTATTTTTAATATTATTTCAGGATAAAGTCAAATGCTGACAAAAGAAAGCAACACAATGAAACAACTTCTTGTTTATCTAATAACCTTTTAATCAATTTGCACAATGTGCTCTATAGACTATTTCTCAATGCCACATTTTTACAACAAATTAAAATTATTCAGTAACCTAGAGAACAAAAGCTTTTACATAAAAAAGAATGCTTAATGCAACATAATTTTGAATTGAAATATATGATAACGTACAGCGTTTCTTTTAAGGAATGTACTATATTATTTCAAGCAATCTGTTCTTGTTACCAAGTTTATCACAGCACAATAAAAAAACAATATCTTTATAGGTAAGGTTGGAAAAAATATATAATATACAGTATATATATATAAACATTCAGGGATCTACTTATCTTCCCACTGAAATGATTGCTTGAGCAACTTCACAAAAAGACTGGACCTTGCTAGATTTTTTCTTGCCATCTAGGTCCATTATTACCTTCTGTATCATTTCAAAGGTGTCTTTTAGATTCTGTGGATAGCTCAGATTTAGACAATACATAAGGCCAAAAATAAGAGCAAAGGCAGATGCCACTGATTTTACACTGAATCAATTTACATGATTCACCACATTTCCTTCAACGACGATTCCCACTTCGTCAGGCTTTTGAAAGGGTCTGTCACATGCTCTGCGTTTGACAAATATGCCCAGTGTCAGTTTAGAGAGGTCATCTGCTTCCTGCTCAGCTTGACTGTCCTTTTCGAGAAGTGACAGCAAAAGAAATTAGAATGGTAACCATACCACACACTATAATAATTGAAAGGTTTACCCCACAAAACCAGTTCTACCAGAAAGACTCAGGAAACATAGAGCGATAAATAATATTTATTTAACAATATATTTAATTGTATTGTGGAAGATGTTTTGGGCGTAGGCCCCGTCCGATGAAGGAATCATGGCAAAATGATTCTGGTGTTCCTGCCTGAAGATAAGGCAGGGGCAGAGCCTACCCCCAAAAGAGAAGGTAAACGAAAATGAACCCACCGGATAGGGTATCTCACTGAAGTTCCTAAACGGAAAAAGTAAGCATCAGTCAGACATGTTGAACATAATCATGAGGTTACATCATACGTGACTTCTACTGAAGATAGCATAAACAATATTATAAAGGGTATAGTTGAATATCACTGTTTTAACAGGAACCTCAAAAAGCAGATAAGAGGCTTGCAAAAGCCTACAATTTCCAGAAGCCTGCGCAGGCTGAAACGACTTGCAAAAGCACAAAAAGAAATAAAAAGAAATAAACAACATATATAAATAACAACGGGGCCTGCACAGGCCGATATGGGGCTTGCACAACCCAATGAATTTTATCCGGAAGCCTGCACAGGCTGAAAGGCTTGCAAAAGCACAAAAATAAATAATAAAATAAACAAAATATATAAATAACGACGGGGCCTGCATGGCCGATATGAGGCTTGCACAAGCCGATGAATATGTTCCGGAAGCCTGCACAGGCTGAAGGGGCTTGCAAAGCACAAAAAGAAATAATAAAATAAACACATACATAAATAACGACAGAGCCTGCAAAGGCCGATTGAGGCTTCCCAAAAGCCGATGAGTTTTCCAGAGCCTGCACAGGCTGAATGGGCTTGCTCAAGCCGACAGGCTTTACCAGAAGCTAACGAGCTGATATGATGCTTTCAAAAGCCGTGCTATAAGTAACTGATTCAATTCAATTCAAGAATTGAATTGAATTGAATTGAATTGAACACCTGCTGAGCATCCAGGATAGTTTTAGAATCCAGTCTTATATAGGATTCGAATGCCATAGATGACCATCTGCCCAGGACCTTGATAGCAGAAGTCGGAATCCCACAAGCAGCTGCTGATGTTGCTGCGCCAATCCTGAATGATTGCCCAGTGTAAAGTTGGGAAGACTTGCCACAACTCTCCACAGCTGCAGCAAGATGAGTCCTGAACCACTCTTTAGCTATGGGAAAGCCATTTGATAGCTCAAATAGGGGGGATAGCTTATGATGACCGGGGCGAGTTTTGAGGTATCTAATCATGGAAGTGAAAGGGCAAATATCACTATTGGAATGCGAAATAGTAATTGTAATGCCTGCACGTGTCGTGTCAGTCTTTGAATGTTTAAGGAAAATAGTAAAGTGGATCGGTGAGAATTTAATATCTGAAGTCTCTGGATGGGTCGAAACTTCAGGAGTCATTAGTAAATTCCCCTGGCCGCATAAAGCCATAGAAGGCAGTTAAGAACACCGCTTCTAAAATAATATTAATATAAGCTGAAAATAACCCTTTGCGCAGTGAGTTAACCAGTTCCTTTAAAATGGGAATAGTAATAGGAAGGTGTTTATCCATGGTTTTCTGCGTATCTTTAGAAATACCTTTCAGTAATAGCCGTATGGAAGGCGTGGAAAATAAACTTGGATAACCGGGATCATGCATTCTGGCATGGAATTGGATACCTGCGAGTAATCTGCATACAGTGGATATTTTAAGATTGCGAGATTGGTAATGATGCACCAAAAAGGCACAGACAGTCGAAACTAAAATTGGAAAGTAAGCAAAAAGCCGTGAACAAGGACCAAGCGGAATGATAAGCTTTAAAGGTGGAAGATGTGACACCTTTAGAAATAAAGTAACTAGCTGATTTAAGAAATTTACTATACGAATCTAATCTAGAAGGATTCTGTAAGGTTTCGGGCAGGGTGTTGGATCCTGGTTGGCTGTTGGGCAGAGGCGTCTGAAAGCCTGAAAGTGAAAGCGAGAGAGAGCGTCAGTGATTTCGTTAGAGTACCCCGGAATATGTTCAGCTTTAATCGTGAAACTATGTAAAATCGATTCCCCCGTGGGAAGGAGGTGTGCGGGTACTAACTATCTCGACGACTGGCTCGTTTTGGCACACTCTCGAGATCTGTTGTGTACACACAGGGACCTGGTTCTCCAGCACCTAGATCGGTGGGGCTACAGGTCAACTGAGAGAAGAGCAAGCTCTCCCCGGTGCAGAGCATCCTCTTTCTCGGTATGGAACTCGACTCTGTCCTCACGAGCGGCCCCGCTCACCCCCCGGGGGGGGGGTCGCGAGACCCGCGACAAGGAAGCCCGCACTCTCGCGGCCTCCCTGAGGCGCGCGCCCGATCAGTGTTGAACTGCCTGAAGCTCAGACAGTCAGCGGTCCCCCTGTAACAAGAGGCTCCTGGGATACATGGCATCCTCGGCGGGGGGGTCCCCCTCGGGTCGATGCACATACGACCGCTCCAACACTGGCTGCAGAGTCAAGTTCCTTGGAGAGCGTGGCACACCGGCAGCAGGCGTATGGTCACACGCTTTTCTGCCGACACACCCTAGCCCCCTGGTCTCCATGACCTTCTTGCGGACAGGGGTCCCCTTTGGGATGCCTCCCTGCAAGGTTGGGGTGCCGTGTGCAATGGGCAAGCAGTGTCGGGGCGGTGGACGGGCCCCCGCCTGTGTTGGCATTTCAACTGCCTAGAGTTGTTGGTTGTGCTACTTGCATTGAGGAGGCTACTACCTCTCGTGCAGGGAAGCACGTGCTGGTCCGGTCCGACAGCACAGCTGCTGTGGCGTATTCTTTCACTCACAGCAGCTAACATGACTCGCCCGACGCCTCCTCCTCTGGAGTCAGCAGGTGATCAGCTCCCTGCGAGCCACACACATCCCAGGCGTCCTGAACCAGACAGCCGATGCGCTCTCTCGTCAGTCGACGCCTCGCGGAGAGTGGCGACTCCCTCCCCGCGCAGCCGGCTCATTTGGGGCAGTTTGGCCAGGCACAGGTGGTCCTGTTGCCTCCCCGGACTCCACCCATTGTCCGCTTTGGTACTCCCTGTCCGAGGTACCCTCGGCACGGATGCCCTTGCGCACAGCTGGCCGCGGGACAAGCGGAAGTACGCTTCCCCCCAGTGAGCCTCATTGCACAGGTCCTGTGCAAGGCCAGGGAAGAGGAGCATCAAGTGGTACTAGTTACGCCCCTTTGGCCTAACCAGGACTTGGTTCTCGGAGCTGAGGCTCTGACAACAACTCCCCCCTGGCCGCTCCCCCTGGCGAACAGCTTCCCCAGGGGAAGGGGCACGTTACGGCATCCCAGGCAAAACCTGGTCTCCATGTCTGGACGGGACGAGGAGATCCTGAGTGACCCACCCCCGGTCCGGTTGGGACGTCACTCAGGCTAGGGCTTCGGCCACTGGGCGGCTATACGCCCATAGGTGGCGCCTCTTCTCGTCCTGGTGCTCTTCTCGGCGAGAAGACCCGCGGAGTTGCTCGGTCGGGTACGAGCTGTCCCGTCCTCAAGAGAGACGGGGGAGTAACCTCTCCCCCTCCACACTGGGAATGTATGTAGCCGCTACGGCCGCTCATCATGACCCAAGTGCTGGGTAGCCTCTGGGACAGCACGGCCTGGTCATTAGGTTCCTAAGGGGCGCGAGAGGGTGACCACCTTTCCGCGCTCCGTACCCTCTTGCGAACTAGGTGGCGGGCCTCAAGAGGCCCTGCTCCCTTCGAGCCTTTCGGAGTTACCGCTCTTTCTCAGTCTTGATAAAGACGGTGTTCCGCATTGCGCTCACCTCCAAGAGGGTAGGGGATCTGCAAGCACTCTCCGTGTCCGCAGATTGCCTAGAACTCGGGGCCGGGATTCTCACGTTATCTTGAGACCCCGCCCCGGCTACGTGCCCAAGGTTTCCACCACTCTCCCGAGAGACCAGGTGGTGAACCTGCAGGCGCTCCCCACCGGGGAGGAAGACCCAACCTATCCGTGCTGTGTCCAGTACGCGCACGGCGCCTCTACTTGGACCGCACGCAGAGCCCAGAAGCTCTGAGCAGCTCTTTGTCTGTTTCGGAGGTCAGCAGGAGGGCTGTCTCCAAACAGAGGCTGGCGCACTGGATCGTGGATGCCCTCGTTAGGGCATACCGATCTCTTTTCCTGCCCGTTGGGGGTGAGGCACACCCCTCGTGGCTGGCTCAGGGCGCCTCTCTGGCAGACATCTGCGGAGCTGCGGGTTGGGCTATGCCTAACAACTCCGTGAGGTTCTAATACCTACGCGCGGAACCGGTGTCAGCCCGCATCCTGGCAAGGTGTGGGACCGGCAGCCGGTAGGGCATACGCCTGCGGAAGCCCTTCCCCCTCCGGGGGGAGCAGTGGCGATCCCGCCTCACTTCTTTCCCCTCGGGTAAAGAACAGGCATTCCATCCATCACTAAGCACCCTTCCAGGGGACAGGCTGGGCAGAGCAGCCCTGCCCCCTTAGGCCGGGGAACAGTTGAGTTATCTCCCACATAGCTCTAACCGGACCTAGTGCTCCAGACGTGGTAACCCCCCCTCCGTGGGCTGTTCCGTCTGATGTATCCTCATGAATGGTTCCCACCTTGGCAACCCATGACCTCCCCAGGTGGACTCCCACCTTGCGGTTAACTCCTGCAGTCCGCACATTCCTCCCATGAGTTCTCCCCTGATGGTGAGACCATGTGGTGTCTCCACTAATTCCTCCCTACGGTAGGTAGTGGCCTCTGCAGCGTTTTTCCCCCAGGGGGAATAATGCTTACCCAGTGGCCCGTACGGTGCCGGGCGGCTTCTCGCCATTTAGAGAATTAGGCCTCCGCCCGTGACGGCCGGCGTTAGGGGGCTTCCCAACTTTTGTGGAAAGCTCTGGGTCCCCCTTCCTCTCCACTGGAAGGTCATAATTTCGCGTTAGCGTGTTCGTCTGACTCGCCCAGGCCAGTCAACGTCGCTCCGCAGAGATTGTGACGCGGCTCAGTGCTGTGGCGTTTTCCATAGGAACCCCATTCTGTCGGTTCGACACAACGTCGAGAGACCGACAGAAAGGGAACGTCTTGGTTACGGATGTAACCTCGGTTCCCTGATGGAGGGAACGAGACGTTGTGTCCCTCATGCCACAACACTGGCCGCCCACCCCAGCGGTCGGGGGAGGATGCTTTAGGCTCCTCAGACCAAAGGTGAATGAATGAGCACGCCGGCTTCCCTCTTATACCCGGACATCCGGGGAGGAGCCCGGCATGCAAATTTCATTCGCCAATTTTCATTGGCCTTTTCTAAATACTCAGAAGATGATAGGTTCTCAAGACAAACCCCATTCTGTCGGTTCGACACAACGTCTCGTTCCCTCCATCAGGGAACCGAGGTTACATCCGTAACCAAGATGTTCTTCATTGACAATGACTGGAGGACATTCTTAAAGTATCTTCCTCACTGGGAACCAGACTTACAATCAACAAAGACACAAATCTTATCAAACTCCAATTTCCATGAGCATTTCCACCCACGTTTTTTCTGGATGCAAAATTCACAGGGATAGAATGAGGCCGGATTGTTTTGTCAGTCTACTTGAAAGGAAAGTTCTGTATTGACTGATTTAGATCATCTAAGGTGAAATACTTCTTGGAGAGTAGTACAGACAGGCACATGGCAATTTCAACTGGCACAATTCCTTCAATTATATCATGAGCAATGTCGGGTGGAAATCCGGTGGTTACATTAAAAAACGATAATGTTTCTGACAGTATGCAAGCTTTCTTTACACCACAGTAACTAGGCAGTAGATTTTTTCTGATTGTTTTAAGGTGCTCTGCATGCGCTTCTCTTGTTCTTAGGCAAAAAGTACCACTTCTAACTTCTGTTGACTGTATGTCAGACTTTTCATCAGTACAAAACCTGCACACGTGAGTTCCAGAGAAGTTCTCAACGAATCCTCCAACACTATGTGCAGCAAGATTATCAGCAACAACAAACTGAACTGTACCTTTAAGAGTCCTGCCCAACTTGCTAATGAATACACCATGTTGCTCTAAGAATACAAGATAACTTATCAGTGGCTCCAGCACCTTCCCGTATCCATAACTCTTAACATCCTCAGACTTGATTAAAGCAGCCAAATAAATTGATGACAAAGATGAGTGACAACATGGGGGTAAGCTACCTAGAACCCAATAAACTCCACAAATTTTGTGTTTTCTCTTTGACGTGCGAAGAGGATTACATATTTCGAAATCATCCACATATAGTATCAAAGAAATAACTGAGCCCTCTGTAAGTAATGGATTCTCTTTGAAATTTAGTCCATCGCGAAATGATTTATACACAGGTGTATCAGTGTGTATTTCTGATGTTCCTTCTGTACAGTTTACCACTTTATCCAAGATGGGTTGACAATTTAACACCTGCTGTAAAGATTTCAGAATTGGTACATACTGGAATGTTCTGTTTTTCTTTGGGTCTAATACATATTCAATTGGCTCAACCACATTAAAATGACTCTTATAGTAAGCCTGACGTCTCCATGAAGTAGACAGAGGACCCTTGTCTGCAATTGCACTGTGAATAGGATTTGACTTACAAAGTGTTGATGCCAACTCCTGCAGTACACTCTCCTCTATCTGGTAACTGTGATGCTGAAAGACTTGACAAACAATGTCTTGTGTAACTGGCACACTCAGAGAGCCAATTAAATAAGTAACTCACAGAGAAGATCATTAATAGCTGAGCTAGGTACAAGAAAAATGTTCTCTAGCTTTAACAGCACTGCAGCTAGCAGTGTTGTAGTCAAGTCAGCTCATTCGAGTCAAGTCCGAGTCCAGAGTAGGTCGAGTTCGAGTCAAGACCGAGTCCAGAGTAGGTTAAGTTCGAGTCAAGACCGAGTCCTAGGACAAGAGATCTGAGATGAGACCTATAGAAATCTTCAAGAATATGTTAAATGTTTGGTGGAAACAATAAAACTGAGTGCTCAGTGCATTAAATATACCATGACATGTACACTGTGTTTTATTTACTTAGACTGATATGAGTTTAAAAATATTATTAGCTGAGGGTAAAAAAGGCCACATAGTAAGTGTTGTAAAGGTAATTTTATTACAATTATGACTTCCCCCTGACCAAAGATATGTCCAAAAGACGTCTTTTCTGCATCTTTCGATGTTATTACGTTTTCTGAACGTCTGATATTGACGTACGTCAAATCTGGAGTTTATCAGACTACTTTCAGTTTTCACATGGAAATAAATGAAATGAGACTCTGTGAAATGAGTTTTGTACCCACAACAATAACCATTATTGTCATCAGTGTTTGCTTTAGTTGGGCTCTTGATCCTTGACTTTTGTTAAATTAATTCATTCAGGTCATGTAGTAGTGTTTTAAAAACACTTGTGCACTGTGAAAGACAGACATGCTTTTACAAAAGTTGGGGTTGTTCTCATGGAAATTGTCAGGCTGTAATAAAATGTATTAGTTTTAAACATTATTAATCAATTGATGACTGGTCTGAGTGCTCTGGCTAGTCAATGCACAAGTATTGAGAGAAAATAAACAAACATATTTCACTGACATCAACCCTCATCATACAACCCTCATCATACAACCCTCAACAATGATGACAATCGTCAAAATAATTCAGATAAACAGATCACCCAGCATGCATTGCAGCATGAAGCTTTCTTTTGTTGATTGTCACCATTGTTGAGTTTCATATGCAGATTCTTGATGTCGTTGTGTGTTAAAGTGGTTTAACAGATTGTGAATATGTTAATTCCTAAAAAAAATCACAGTATATCAAACTACCGATCCACAGAGCTGACACGTTAATAAACCAAACCCAATTATTAACAGTGATCTAAACAATTTCAAAATGCATGCATTACCATTCAGAAGTAGTCATCTCTTTGCCACAACTAATTTATTTTAACACACAATTATGGCTGAAGGAAACCTAATTTAACATTAAAATAGAAGAGCCAAGAGCTCAACTAAAGCTAAAAAAGATCACAATAATGGTGATTTTTGCAGGTACAAAAGTGATACTGATTCAATGCAATGAACATTGACAAATCATCAATTTTTAACCTTGATTCAGTGGTTGCTTGCTATCTTACTGCACTCAAATCATTCAGCTCAGTTTATTTCAAAGAGTCTCACTTAATTTATTTCCATGTGTAAACTCAAAATTTCAACCAGTTTTTACTTTGTACAGACTGGACATCAATATTACACAATCAGGAGACGCCATGAAAAGCTATAGAAACAACTTTCATTTTTGGCCCATAAAGGGACGTCTTTTCAATGTATTTAATATTTTTGCTGGGACTCGAGTGGACTCGGGCATAAGTCCAATTCCGAACATGTTCGAGTACGAGTCGAGACCGAGTCAAAATGCACACAAGTCCATGACAAGACCAAGACCATTAAAATAGGGTCTCGAGACCGAGTTCAAGACTGAGTCAGAGTCTCGAGACTTCAACACTGGCAGCTAGTTTTACTTCAATGACAATGAAGAGGTCTTTGTCTTCATTGGCATTACCAAGGCTTGTACATTAATTATTGGTTGACTCCTCAAGTTCTGATGTGTTAGCAGTTTCAAATGACAAGCCTGAAGAGGCCCTTCTTTCAACAATCGCAGGCTTGAAGTCTTCTAATTTGATATGTCTGTGTTTTCTGTTTTTGTGAGTTTTAAAATTGTTGTAAATGTTGGTTTCATAAGAGCAACCAGAAAACATACAACTGATTGTCTCATGGTTTTTAAGATGCACACTAATGTGTTGAAAGTATTCTCTCTCTGATGAAAGTTGATTGCAGCCACAAACATGACATATGTATAACAGTTGCTATATCTTGATGTGGTTGCTCCACTGGATGGCGTCTTGATAAATGGCTTAGTAAAGCATTCCAGGTTTTAAAGCGGCAGGGGCAGCTTACAAATGTGCATGGATACAAATGACTTGTTCCATGGTGGTAATGGTCAAGTCTGTAGTGTTTTAGGAGCTCAGATCTTCTTTGAAAAGATGCTTCACAATCTTTGCATGTTCACATTAATATTCTAAAAGATAACGAAATACACAAATTATGTTTACAATGCATAATGCTTTGCAATCAACACAACATTAACATCAAACCTAAATTAGCCTAGACTAACATTGAACAAACAAAACCATATATTCTCAACTAATCTATAATTTTTTAACCATCTGGGACTGTTTGTACATTTTACATTGTGAATTTTTAAAAACTGTAGCTTCATCGGAATGAAATGACACTTGTTGACTTGTCGCATTAACCATGTGAATACAAACAATTACATGATATGTATACATTAAAGGGTCACAAAAAAAAACACAACATAGGAAATGAATGGGAAATCTGAAAACTCACAGAATCTTTTGGTAGTACTAACTACAAATCAGCCACTCCAAAGTGTGCCATTCTCAAAACTAGTTACAGCACAATAAACATATACAGACCTTTTATTAGCCAGCTGTACATATTGTACGAGTATGCGTCATTCATCTCGCAGCTTTTCAGGTTATATGATGAAATATTTCTACCGTTTTATTAAAATTATATTTAATAAGCTTTATGATTTTTATAAGAATATTATATCTTATAATCGTGTTAAGATGACATCATACAAGGGTGCTCAAAACAAGTTATTTTTGCTTAAGTGTGGTTTCAGTTGTTCATATTATTTTCGTAAATTTAGAATCAATTTAGTGAGTCATGTTTTTTTCCTCGAATAGATTGTACGCAGATTTCACGCGCCAATTTGTGCGTACACATGAGAATGAGACCTATTGAACCTCCTTTACGACACCTAAAGGAATTCGATGGTCTCATGACAACATACTGTGGCATTTACCCACCAACAGTAAAGTATCATTAAAATATAGCAATATTTTTCTTATCTGTATTATACTACATACAACATTAAATAGAAAATAATCGCATCACAACTTACCTCAAACTAAAATGAATCGAATTTACTTAGTTGCGCCAGGTGATTCTCATATCTGAAATTGCGCGTCCCAACTTTCTCCCTCGCTTCCGTTTCTTGTTTCCTAGCTCCACCCACTCAAATGAAAGTAAAGGGAGGATGCAAGACAAATTTGTACGCTGAAATGGTCCGTGGTCCGTGTATCTTTTGGCCATTTGTTTATCAGTTTGAACTTGAACAAACGGGAGTGAGAAAACGGCGCCATTTTCGTTTTTCGTTCATCAAAAAAACGGGAAAACGAGAATTCGGCTTTTTTTCGTTTTCAACCTAACGTTTAAAAAACGAATAAACAACTTGAAAACTAGTTCTCACATGTGGGCGGTATGAAACGCCCCCTTCCGCTGATTGGCAAATCAAAGGTCAGTAAGCGACGTCTTCGGTTGTCCCTCGGTTCCGAATAAATAGTCCTCCGCTGCTGTACAGAAAGTATGTTTCATTGCTCACATTAAACAACCGTCCACAAATCGTACAGGGCAGATTATAGACTGGACTTTCTTCTGTGCAACCTAGCGCATTTCATATAAATATTTATATCACAAATATTAATGTAGTTCGCATCCGCATATCTTTCTAGCTCGCCAGGGTTAAATCTGCGTGGCAAAGCTGCGCGAGACACTGGACCGCACGAAGCGGATTCATATACTTATTTTATTTCATTAAAAATTCGCTGTGTTGGTGGTTGTCGGGTTAACATATTTTTTCCACAAGTTTGCTTCTGTGTACATTCCATCAAGTGAACCAAGACGAATTCAGAGTTTTGCTGCGTGACAAAGCTGCGCAAGACACTGGACAGTACGCAGCGGATACAGTGCAGTGATGTAGTCAAAGTGAAAGTGACCTATTTGTCCGATATGTTGATCAAGGCTCAGTCACTGTTTAGATTCCACAATAAAAATCATTCAGTGTATGCTAAAGATTCTAGTATTTTATAAAACGTTTTACTGTGTTATTTATGACTGGCACATGCGAACGATGACAATGAGAGAAATGCTGACAAAAATACAAATTAATTAAGCAATCACTGGGTTATTATTATTATTTAGACGTAAATAAGTCCTCCGCTGCTGTACAGTGGGGATCCTTAAAGTATGTTTAATTTCTCTCATTAAACAACCGTCCACAAACCGTACAGGGCAGGTTCTAGACTGGACTTTCCTCGTGAAACCTAACGCATTTCATATAATTTTTTATATCACAAATATTAATGTAGTTCGCATCCGCATCTTTCTAGCTCTCCAGGGTTAAATCTGCGTGGCAAAGCCGCGCGAGACACTGGACAGCACGAAGCGGATTCATATAGCCTACTTATTTTACTTCATTCAAAATTCGCTGTGTTCCGTTGTAATTTGTATTGAGGCTCCGTAAGTCTAAACAATTAGCATTTATTTTTGTTTGATCATTTAGCTTAAGATGGCTAGATGTAGGCTATCCTTTTTTCATAAAGGAAAAAACTTTCGTTCTAATTGCACATTAAAGCTTGTTGTTCTGCATTTATTGATAATAATAATAATAACCCCGTGATGGCTTAATTAATTTGTATTTTTGTCAGCATTTCTCTCAGTTGTCATCGTTCGCATGTGCCAGTCCTAAATATCACAGTAAAAACGTTTTATAAAATACTAGAATCTTTAGCATACACTGAATGATTTTTTCTGTGGAATCTACACAGTGACTGAACCTTGATCAACATATCTGACAAATAGGTCACTTTCACTTTGACTACATCACTGCACTGTAGGCCTATATGCATCCGCTGCGTACTGTCCAGTGTATCGTGCAGCTTTGTCACGCAGCAAAACTCTGAATTCGTCTTGGTTCACTTGATGGAATGTACACAGAAGCAAACTTGTGGGAAAATGTGGTAACCCAACAACCACAACAGCGAATTTTGAATGAAATGAAATAAAATAAGTATATGAATCCGCTTCGTGTGGTCCAGTGTCTCGCGCAGCTTTGCCACGCAGATTTAACCCTGGAGAGCTAAAGATGCGGATGCGAACTACATTAATATTTGTGATATAAATATTTAAATGAAATGCTCTAAGTAACACAGAAGAAAGTCCAGTCTATAATCTGCCCTGTACGGTTTGTGGACGGTTGTTTAATGTGATAAATGAAACATACTTTCTGTACAGCAGCGGAGGACTATTTATTCGGAACCGAGGGACAACCGAAGACGTCGCTTACTGACCTTTGATTTGCCAGTCAGCGGAAGGGGGCGTTTCATACCGCCCACATGTGAGAAACTAGTTTTCGAGTTGTTTATTCGTTTTTTAAACGTTAAGTTGAAAACGAAAAAAAAGCCGAATTCTCGTTTTTCCGTTTTTTTTATGAACGAAAAACTAAAATGGCGCCGTTTTCTCACTTCCGTTTGTTCAAGTTCAAAAGTCCGTGTATCTTTTGGCCATTTGTTTTTCAGTTTGAACTTGAACAAACGGAAGTGAGAAAACGGCGCCATTTTCGTTTTTCGTTCATCAAAAAAATGGAAAAACGAGAATTCGGCTTGATTTTTCGTTTTCAACTTCACGTTTAAAAAACGAATAACCAACTTGAAAACTAGTTTTTCAAATGTGGGCGGTATGAAACGCCCCCTTCCGCTGATTGGCTAATCAAAGGTCAGTAAGCGAAGTCTTCGGTTGTCCCTCAGTTCCAAATAGTCCTCTGCTGTACAGTGGGGATTCTTCAAGTATGTTTCATTGCTCTCATTAAACAACCGTCCACAACCCGTACAGGGCAGATTATAGACTGGACTTTCTTCTGTGCAACCTAGCGCATTTCATATAAATATTTATATCACAAATATTAATGTAGTTTGCATCCACATCTTTCTAGCTCTCCAGGGTTAAATCTGCGTGGCAAAGCTGCGTGAGACACTGGACCGCACGAAGCGGAGTCATATACTTATTTTATTTCATTCAAAATTCATTCAAAAGGGTAGGAACCGCATCATATTAGTTAACAAATATTTCCATATATTGGAACTAAATTAATAGTTTTCATAATATGATGCTGCATTTGCTTAGGCTATGTCATTTTTAAAATATTGTAATATATTACTACAATGTATATATAATTTAAAATGCATATTAAAGAATAAATATAGCATATTTGCATATTTCAGGTCAATTTACGCCATTTTTTCTATTTTGCTGTTCAACGTGATGTGACAGTTTTATTGTTGTAGGAACTGCTGGAGTGCGAGAAGTTCCTCCGCCCCCTGTTTTTGAGCGTGGAAAACATGTTAGCTCACGGTTAAAAATACAGCCTTTTGAGATTTTCATTATTTCATTTTCCCATTTTAAACAAAATATAGAAAAAGATAGTAATGAACGGAATTACCCTGACTGCAGTTGTGCTGATCACTGTAACAAGTTCATTTTGCTCAGGATTGGAATAGAGTGCATTTATAGCTAAATTAGTATGAATAAAACAAAATGCAGTGTTTACTTAAAACGCATTATACTTTTATTTTGGTAAACATACTATAATACAACATAGAATTAGATGCAAAGAAATTTTACTGATTTTTAAAACAGATTTGTGGCCATTAGCGGGAATTTGTCCGAATAATAAACACACACCCCTGAAACGCCAGTAGTTAAACAAACAAACAAACATGTAACGTTAACACACGATGGTTGTCATCTTGAGTCTGGCCAATCATGACATAACTGTGTCAAAGCTCGCGCAATAGGCATGTAAATTAAAGAAGTCTGTAATCACAAATGTCGTCAAATGTGTGAACTCTCCAAGTGACAGACAACATTGAAGCACTATACAGTAACATGAAAAATACAGTTTTGTCCTTCAAAATTCCATTCAAGCCACATTAATTGTCATTGCATAAAAACAACAAACTTAGTAAACAATACGATGCATCTACAATTAACAGCACAAAAGCAATAGGTCTGACTATGGCACAATGCAATAACTTTGGCGGCTGAAGTGAGGTATGACCATTTCACATTTGTTATTGCAAATGCCGTATATACAAGTGCAAATGAGGTTTGTGCATGTGCAATTGGAAAAGTAGCCTACTTAAAACTTAAACATCACGCACAATTAATAGGTAAAATAGAATATTCTGTTATTTTCCAATTGATTACCTCAATCTAAGGGATTCACTGAACTTGAACTCTTCTTCTTTTAGAAATTGTATGTTGGTTCAATGTAACTCAATTAGGTTTGACCAACATCCCCTTGTTTTATGTTACATAAACATAATTGCAGTAGGTTACACCAACAAAATAAGTTTTATGGGTAGAAACAGGTAGAAATAGCTCTTTTAGTCAACAACTGCACATGTTCACTTTTTACAGTGTATATAATATAAAACAACCACAATTATCATACCAGTAACTTTCCCTGTGATTCATACACAATATTATATATATATATATATTACATTACATTATACATGGCACATAAATTCATAATGCTGGATCCTTGTGTAAACATTCTCCTATTGATTTAAACTTTTAAAAAATTCTTCAAAAAAAGGACTTTTTGAATAATCAAGGGGCCATAGTACATTTAATCAAAAGGGAAGGGGAAAAAACGATGAAATATGAATATACTAGTATACAGATTTTGGTTGATAAAATACTGTACTGTGAAATATGATATTGTTATATTCCTACTCACCTGAAGGACAGATAGATCAGGCATATCTCCACTCAGGCCTTTGTAGAGTGTGCTCCTGTGTAGAACATACAACTTTCATTAGTGGAAAGGGGCATATCCACACAGGTATTTTAGTTCAAACATGTAACATATTGTAATAAATCTATAATGTTCAGCTTTTACCTTACTCTCTCTGTTGTTGCTCTACACTTTGGTTTAGCAGACAGCACAACCATCTTTTCCACAGGGCCTGGCTTTATACCCTATCAAGTTATTCGGATACAGTTAGAAGTTGAATGTAGTTAGAAAATATAGCCAACAGGTCTATAATAATAATAATAATTTGTTACATTTCTATAGTGCCTTTCAAGACACTCAAAGAACTTTTCATGGATAGCGGGAATCTCAACTCGATAATGCAAATTTACCAAAGTTCTGGGCTTATGCCACTGCTGTTCTCCTTCAGTACTGCTTAGCACAGGAGGGACCGCCGGCACATTCAGCTGTGAGTAATGTGCTGACTGGAACAGCAAAGCAACACAGTGGTTGCATAATGTTGTTCCAGCAACACATGTGCAGCTGTGTTGAATCCGCTCAACAGGACTTGAATCTTTCAGTACCACCTGCATCAGTAAAATATTATAGGAAATACTTATTTATCGTAGGTTGGTCACTGTTTAATCATTTGTTTAGGACGTAATCTTGTGTTTAAATTTTTTTAGATTTAATATTCTATATAAACAGACAAAATTGTCATGATTCTGCCTCATCATGTCATGTCTTTCTTGGTCTTGTGGCAGAATCATGGCAGATCCTCTTGTTTTGTGTGGAGAGAAACATATTATTGTCGGCCACGACATAATGTGCGTTCTCACCGGTCTCGTCTCTGGCCCCGCCCCTCTCGTTTCCTCGTTTAGCTTTCCTTCAGTGTTTCATCCCCGATACCTGTCCCTTGTTAATTATCCTTTGTTAGTCTCCCTATTTAATGCCCTTGTGTTTGCTGTCCTGTGCTCGTTCGTTTTGCTTGTTTGCTTTGTTGGATGTTACCTTGCATGTTTGCTGTGTTGCCTTGTCGGATTACCTTGCCTTTTCTACTCCTTACCTTGTTTTATTTCCCTACCTCACGTCGTGTATGTTACATAGTCTTGTTTCCATCAGTTTATAGTAAGTTTTAGTTATCCTGTTTTCATGTTTTTCCCCCTTGTGGGAAGTCTTTTATTTCAAGTTTTTATATTAAATTGTGACCGTGTTCAACTCCCCATCGTGGGTTTTGTTTTATATTAATAAGGTTAAGTTTTTGTGTACCGCTGCCTGCGCTTGGGTTCTCTCTCACAGGCATGTCCCTGTTCCTGACACAAAATGTCATGTATTTCTATATGTTGGATTATATTATGTTTTGTAATGTGCTAACTGCTTTAGATCAAAATCCCGAATCATTTATTTGAAACACATGATAGCCTAATACCTTTAACACAAGATTACATCTTAAATTAATGAGTTGAGGAAAACTTGAACAAGAACATATTTTACCCAGAGGGGACTGGCTAGGTTAATTTACCTGCCTACTAAAACTGACTTCATTAGATTTGAGAGTTACATTAAACCTGAATGACCTTAACTCAATCCCCTGGAACATCAGGAACACCGGGTTCAAATAATTAACACGTTATAACATGAAAAAGAAAGCATGCAGTAACCCGAATGGGGCTCAGCAAGGTAAACTCACCTTTCAATTTTATGTATATAACTTACGTATATGCATTTGAAGAAGTAAATAAAGAAGTTGTAAAGATCAGGAACTAGCCTGTTTTTGTATTGAATGAAGCTACAGTAGTGGCATGTTAAAGGAAAAAACAGCATAAAATCTGTCGGGTCCTGGGTCTAGCACTTCTGTTTTGTTTGTCCTCTGTGTGTGTTTACACTTGATCTCGTCTGACAGTTCACCATGTGCTCAGCTTAGTGTTTTTTGACCCAGTCCCTCGTGTCTACTAATCATTAAACACTTTTGGCTCTCTTCGCATCACCTGGTGTCACTCTCTCTCTCCAGCTGTTTCTTGTTCCACACTGATTGTTTCCTCTTCTTATTTCTCGTGCTTCTCTTAGTTTGTGTCGGATCGTTAGTGTTTGCTCTACGAGCATTCCAGTCTAGTCGTGTTATCTTGTCTTGTAATCTTGAATCTTGTTTTGTTACTTAGTACTCACCATTGACCTGTCTGGCTCCAGTGCCGTTACCACTACCGGGTGTCTGCATTTTCTGCCTTGTTTACCCAGCGACCACGGCTGCTTGACCTCACCCAGAGCATTCTTGGAAGACTGTTGCAAGCTCTCTGCCATAGGGGAGTTATCCCTGCTGGACTTCTCTTCACCAAGAGTCAAAGACACCTGGGTGGCTGTGCTATCTTCTTCCGCCGTGGGTACGGGTTCGGACATTCAGCTTCGGTTGATCGATCTTCATCTCCGTGGAGGATTCTCTACTTATTACCGGCAAACGGGACTTTTGGATTAACGCCACTTGTTGCAGACTCTTCCTCACCCTCTTGTACGGAACTTTTTGTCTCACGCCTCTCCCTTAGGAGACGCCTCACTAGTACCACCTATTGTGACATACGGACTACACTTACCTCCTTTTCCACTGTTTTCGGCCGAGCGCTCGAGCCATTTTTTCCCAGCCCCGGTTTCTCCTAAATTCCGTCTTGTATGGAGTTAAGTTGGTGCCACTTCTGGGTGTGAATTGTTGTGGAAATAAATTTGGTAAAACTGCTTTTGACTCCGATATCATCCCTGACAAAAATCACTCAAAATATCAAGTTATCAAGATCACATTGTTGGTAATTGAAGATTCAGCCACACCCGCTGCTCTCTCCACAAACTACTCCTTCTCTCAC
Source organism: Triplophysa rosa (assembly GCF_024868665.1). Lineage (NCBI taxonomy): Eukaryota > Metazoa > Chordata > Actinopteri > Cypriniformes > Nemacheilidae > Triplophysa > Triplophysa rosa. Next base: position 19,818,478 of record NC_079893.1, on the reverse strand, counting down.
ACTCCCCGCCAAACTGGAAGAGGAGGAGGCACAGGTTTGCTTATCAACAATAATTGGAAATGTTCCACACTATCTTCCCTATGCAACAACTATTCATTTGAATATCATGCTGTCAATATCACTTCTCCCACTCAGCTCAGCGTTGTTGTAGTTTACCGCCCCCCAGGTCCTCTTCACAACTTCATTGAAGAGTTAGATGTGCTGCTCTCATCATTCCCGGAGGATGGCGGCCCTCTTGTAGTCTTTGTGGACTTCAACATCCACCTGGAGAAACCCTATGCTTCTGACTTCCACACCCTCACCGCCTCGTTCGACCTCACGCGCCTCGCCACAGCCTGTACTCACAGATCAGGAAACCAGCTTGATCTCATCTACACCCGTAACTTCACCACAGATAACATTAAAGTCACACCTCTTCACATTTCTGACCACTTCTTCATCACTTTCAACATGCTCCTCTTACATGCACTACACCAACACCACCACGCGTTTACTTTAGATGGAACCTTCGCTCTCTCCCCTAGCACCTTCTCTCCTAAAGTGACATCCTCTCTTCCCTCCAACTTTGCATCTCTAGATGCTGACACTGCCACAGACACCTTATGCTCAACACTTACATCCTGTCTAGATAACCTTTGTCCTCTGTCCTCCAGACCAGCTCGCGCCACCCCCTCCTGCCCCTGGCTGTTTGACATCTTCCGTGAACAACAGAGTACACTCAGGGCTGCTGAAAGGAAATGGCGCAAGACCAAGTATCCTGCTGACCTAAGGGACTACCAGTCACTACTCTCCTCTTTCTCTGCTAGTGTTACCACAGCTAAAACGTCTTTCTATACGACCAAGGTGAGCAATGCACCTAACACTCGGCAGCTTTTCAAGACATTTAACTATCTTCTTTGCTCCCCTCCTCCCCCGCCCACTTCATCTTTGACTGCGGAGGACTTCGCTGTATTTTTCACTGAGAAAACATCATCCATCAGCAAACAATTCTCAGCACCTCAGAACTCGGTACACACTACCCTCACTTCAAACATTGAACTTTCCTGTATCACCCCACTGACTGCCACTGAAGTCACCAGACTTCTCTCCAGCCACCCCACCACCTATCCCCTTGACCCAATCCCCTCCCATCTCCTTCAGGCCATATCCAGCACACTCACACCTGCACTCACACACATCATCAACACCTCCCTGCTCACCGGCACTTTTCCATCCACATTCAAACAGGCCCAGGATAAAAGCGTCTGCTAAATGACTAAATGTAAATGTGGTAATTTAGTACATTCATGCATAGTCACATACTCCACTGTTTATGTGATTGCCCCACTCTCAATAAAATGGTGAAATGTGTAATCGGAGGACCATCACTAATCCAGCGTGACAGATGCTATATCAAAAGTAGCAAAAGTGTGATAAAATTGGACATGTTAATTCATATTAAATATTACAAAAGTACTCATTACAAGTACTCAGAAGAACTCCTTGTTCTTTATTTAATGGTGGATTTGGTAAGTTTTACTTCCAGGTGTTAATTAATACATTAACTAACAAACATGTGCTAACATGCAGTTAACCTGGGCAATATTAACACATGAATCCTCATGACCTCAGTATTAGCTAAGGTTAGCCCTTTATTAATTCTCGATCACTCCATTTCTTCACTCATCATTGGTTCATGTGGAAGTAAGTATTAATTCAGTCATTAGTTCATGATTATTCATGTACCCTTATTTTAAAGTGTTACCAAAAAATGATAAGAAAGTTAAGATAAAGAAAGATGGTAATGCAAATGGTTTTAAGTGTTAAAAGCTCAGTTCATCAAACAAATTGTGACTATCCACTTATTTGACAGTAATTTACATTAATTTGCAAAAGTACCCAACAGAAACATTTAACTATTTGTTGGGAGTTCCCCTTCAGTCGGTCTCTCGACGTTCTGTTGAGAGACAGACTGGGGTTTGATCTTGAGAACCTATCATCTCCGAGAGGAATTTAAAACACCAATGGGCTTTGGCATATGGCACACGCACACCAGTCCCTGCCCTGTGGATATGGGTATAAAAGGGAGGCGGCGGCGGCCATTCACTCATCCTTTGTTCTTCGGAACCTGCATGACGTACATGTCAAGCGCTCCATCTCTTCGAGATTTCGCAGCGGATTTATCCCTCTCGGTGGCGGGCGTCCCCTGGGCGTCTCGGCAGCGAGCCGCGGATATTTCTAAAAGAGCAAATTTCCTCTCACATTCTTCGGGCATGTCTCGCAGCTGTGTGTTCTTGGGTATGACAGACTCATCCCCGAGTCTGACGGGCACGACACCTGTATTGCATGTTGGAGGTCCAGCATACAGTGGCAGGGCTCGTCGATTAAGGTGTTGCGGTCACAACCCCGTCTGCTTCCTGAGCGAGTACGACTGCCGCTTCGGCGAGGTCGACCGCTTCAGCAAGCTGCGGGGGTAATTGGGGATTCCCATGGATGTCACTCCGCCAGTTTCGGCTCGCGGATCATCCGTGAGAAGGCTTCAGCCACTCGTGCAGGACAAACACGTGCTGGTCCGGTCGGACAGCACGGCTGCCGTGGCGTACATCAATCAAGGCGGCATACGCTCACGGTTTTTTTCCTGCCATTGGGGGTGGTGTGGCTCAGCCACATGACGTCATCAAATGCCGTTCTTTCTCTCGCCTCTGAGCTTTCAAGTGCACAAGTTAGTTTTGCAACGGGTTTATCGCGAAAGTACTAGCAAAAGTCAAGGCGGGAAGATTTGAAACTGCAGTGATAGATTTGAGAGATTGTGGATGCCTATTTCTGGTTGCAATTCAAATCTGAATCTAGGAAAACGTGTAAATATGTGCTATGCATTTGTATCTGCCAATGTATTTTGTAAATGCCAGTTTACACATTTGTGACTATTTTTCTGCAACTTCAAATTCAGAAGACAGATTTGTGAGTTTTGTCCACGAGTGCAAATCTCAACATTCAACTTCAGTTTTTTAACTTTAAGTTTTCACATTGGGGCTGTGAGTGTACATTTTAGTGTACAGGTACAAATACTTACTTTTCAAGTTCACAAATTAAAATCTACATGCTCTCAAGTTTTGCTACTGCAATACCTTCATTTTTTTAGATGTACCTGTAGGCTACCTAACGGTGCTGTTTGAATGGGCATGATAGTACGTATCGATGGCGTGAGATGCGTGTCTCGCTGCGTTTACATGAGCATGCACTTTTGGTTTGATTTAATCCTGGATCCCTAAATCCAATTGATGACTTTTCATTAAGCTCTTAGTATCTAAGAGCAGCATCTATGAAATATGCAGTGGCGTAACTTTGTTTTGAAAAGTGGTGGGGACAAAGACGACACAAACAATATTTTAATAAATAGTTTCTGTAATAACTCGTTGAGAATATTCATGGGCGTCACAAGCGCGAAAAATGTAGGTGACTCCTCCTCCAGAAAACAGTATAAAAACTGCGCCGCTCTATCGACGGCTTCAGTGGTGTAACGTTAGTGCGAAAGACGCATGACAAATAATAAAGACACAGCCGTGAAGCAGGTTCGAATCTGCTGAACTCACTATTATAAATTTCCACATATCAGATCTGCTTCCATTTGTTTTTAAACTATATCATGTTTTCATCAATAGATCATGTAAAGCATGTTGTGCTTTATTATATGTAAGGATGGCTGTTGCCGTACGTAATTAAACGCATTAATTCGTGATGAAACAAAAACTACTGAAACGAATGTGTGTTTTCCCCATGTTAAGAATTTGGTGTTTGACACAGATGACCTGTCGGTGGGTCAAGGATTGAGACGTTTGGGAACCCCCTGCTAATAAGGACAAACATTCAAGTATACAGGGGAAACAGATGGAAAAATAATATCTTTAAAAATCTTATTTTCACGTATTATACGGGCATTGCCAGATAGGCTACAAATATACTACAAACTTTCTAAATTTTGTTTTGAACTCATGAAACTACAAAGTTGTGACTTTTTCCATTTATTGGAGTTTTCAAATATGCGTTATAATTTAAGCATTCGAAATGCCACGTGCTATGCATTGCAAAGTTAGGAAACGCGAATATAAACTGTATTTGCAGACGCGTTTCAAACGCATTGATCATAATGCTTGCGTAGACTTCAGTGAAACGCGCTGGTTTCTCTCGGCGTTCTGAGCTGGTTTGTGCGAGTCTCATCGACAAACAACTCAAGCTCTTATCAGCTCCATCCAGCGCATTTACAATAAATGTGATTACTAGTGGATAATTTCACGCGCTTCCATGTCCAAGTGTATTCTTCCAAGTGTCACATAGCAGACCTGTTGTTGTACAGTTTCTGTTCATGTGTGCAAAGACATTTTAGAAATCTTGACCGGATAATGTTTTACGGCAATGTCCCTAATATAGAGTATGTAGGCTATGTGTGTTAACCCTATCTACATATAGTTAGTATGACTAGATATTATTATATTAAATGACTAGATTGCCTTCTCTATGCAACTTCGTCAACCTCGTTTCGTTTGGTCACACCACAAGGTGTCCCTGTGGCTCTAAAGCTCTGAGATCGATTACTAATGTCTGCGGTGAAACACGCCCCCACTCATTAGCATACAGACAAATAAATACATAAATAAATAAATATAGGAATAAATACATATATACATGAATAAATGTGGAAATAAATAAAAGTGGAAATAAATAAATGTATAAATAAATAAATGAAAAAATAAATAAACGTGAAAAATATATAATTACCCATAAATAAGTAAATAAAAGTATAAATACTCATTTATTTTTGCTTTTTTACATTTCATCATGGATTTATTTTTGTATTTATTTATTTTTAATTAAGTCAGGTCTGGAATTCCATTGCTGATGGTGTAAAGGTGGAAGACGGGAGAGGCGGTAGGTCATGAACATATTTCTTATGCTTCGCGTATGAATAAAGCCGTTGTGGTTTTCTTGAAGGCACACAATTCGTAAATTGAGTAATTGAGAGCGGCATTATCGTTAATGAAAACTTGGTACAAGTTACTCCACTATATGCGGCTTCTGTTAAAATAACCATATCAAACGTGCAGCTGTTCATAGCAAATGAGGTGTTGGAGCGTGAGTTAATTCGTTTCGGTAAGATTGTCAGTCAGTTTAAAATGATATCGTTAGGATGTAAAAATCCGGCCCTGAGGCATGTAATGTCTTTCAGGAGACAGGTTAACATGATTTTAGAGTCTCCGGAGCGATTGCTGGATGTGTCTTCAGTTTTTCACTGCGGTCAAGCCAGCCGCGGTTTGAAAATACACGGTCAAGCCAGCCGACGTAAAGATTCTGATGCGCGCGAGTGGTTTACGGTATATTCCAGGAACGCCAAATGTTGATGATCGTGATTCTCGTCAATAACATATTTCTTGTCTTACGTTTAGAATATCTCGTTTTTGTCGTAATTTATTTATTTTTTTGTAAGAATGTTTGTATTATTAATGCAGTATATTGTGAAAACAATGTCTCTGTCTGTAACTTTTAATGATTTATTATTTTAATGCCTTTTAGACCTTTGTCGTGCAGATAAAACGGTTTATGCAGTTAAGTAGTTTGTCTATTATCTGTAGTCTTACGAAAATTGACCAAGTTTTTTTTGTGGTAAAAGTGTAGTAAACATGTTTTTTGTGTATTGATTACTATAGGCAAACCATGGTTTTAATACAGTACCCATGGATTTGAACAGGTACGAAGTAGTAAGGGCTACAGTATTTTTGAAAGCATTTTGTTGCGTTTTGTAAAAATATTTTTCCACTATACTGGACTACAGAAACATTATTTCTAATAAGTAGAAAAAACTGATGGTCAGTCTCTTTAGGGGCCATCCCACACTATATGCACACCATATATGGATTTATTTTACTGTAGCATTTTGGAGAAACACAATATTTACCATTTCAAATGCCTATAGAAACTTTATTTCTAATTAATAGAAGAAACAGATGGTCAGTTCTGGTAGTGGGCATCCCTCACTATATGCAGACCATGTAAGGATTTATTTCACTGTAGCATTTTGGAGAAATAAACATTTTTCATCCATAAAGGGACTTTAGAAACATTATTTCTAATAATTAGAAAAACTGATGGTCGGTTTCTGTAGGGGCCACCCCACACTATATGCACACCATGTATGGATTTATTTTACTGTACCGTTTTGGAGAAATACACATTTTTCATCCTTAAAGGGACTATAGAAACATTATTTCTAATAAGTAGAAAAAACTGATGGTCGGTTTCTGTAGGGGCCATCCCACACTATATGCACACCATATATGGACTTATTTTACTGTACCGTTTTGGAGAAATACACATTTTTCATCCTTAAAGGGACTATAGAAACATTATTTCTAATAAGTAGAAAAACGTCTTGGTTACGGATGTAACCTCGGTTCCCTGATGGAGGGAACGAGACGTTGTGTCGAACCGACAGAATGGGGTTTGTCTTGAGAACCTATCATCTTCTGAGTATTTAGAAAAGGCCAATGAAAATTGGCGAATGAAATTTGCATGCCGGGCTCCTCCCCGGATGTCCGGGTATAAGAGGGAAGCCGGCGTGCTCATTCATTCACCTTTGGTCTGAGGAGCCTAAAGCATCCTCCCCCGACGCTGGGGTGGGCGGCCAGTGTTGTGGCATGAGGGACACAACGTCTCGTTCCCTCCATCAGGGAACCGAGGTTACATCCGTAACCAAGACGTTCCCTTTCTGTCGGTCTCTCGACGTTGTGTCGAACCGACAGAATGGGGTTCCTATGGAAAACGCCACAGTAACGCCTAAGTAAACGCTAACGCGAAATTATGACCTTCCAGTGGAGAGGAAGGGGGACCCAGAGCTTTCCACAAAAAGTTGGGAAGCCCCCTAACGCCGGCCGTCACGGGCGGAGGCCTAATTCTCTAAATGGCGAGAAGCCGCCCGGCACCGTACGGCCACTGGGTAAGATTATTCCCCCGGGGGGAAAAACGCTGCAGAGGCCACTACCTACCGTAGGGAGGAATAGTGGAGACACCACATGGTCTCACCATCAGGGGAGAACTCATGGGAGGAATGTGCGGACTGCAGGAGTTAACCGCAAGGTGGGAGTCCACCTGGGGAGGTCATGGGTTGCCAAGGTGGGAACCATTCATGAGGATACATCAGACGGAACAGCCCACGGAGGGGGTGTTACCACGTCTGGAGCACTAGGTCCGGTTAGAGCTATGTGGGATAACTCAACTGTTCCCCGGCCTAAGGGGCCAGGGCTGCTCTGCCCAGCCTGTCCCCTGGAAGGGTGCTTAGTGATGGATGGAATACCTGTTCTTTACCCGAGGGGAAAGAAGTGAGGCGGGATCGCCACTGCTCCCCCCGGAGGGGGAATGGCTTCCGCAGGCATACGCCCTACCGGCTGCCGGTCCCACACCTTGCCAGGATGCGGGCTGACACCGGTTCCACACGTAGGTATTAGAACCTCATGGAGTTGTTAGGCATAGCCCAACCCGCAGCTCCGCAGATGTCTGCCAGAGAGGCGCCCTGAGCGAGTGCCCACGAGGGGTGTGCCTCACCCCCAACGGGCAGGGGCGAATGAGATCGGTATGCCCTAACGAGGGCATCCACGATCCAGAGCGCCAGCCTCTGTTTGGAGACAGCCCTCCTGCTGACCTCCGAAACAGACAAAGAGCTGCTCAGAGCTTCTGGGCTCTGCGTGCGGTCCAAGTAGAGGCGCCATGCGTGTACTGGACACAGAACGGATAGATTGGGTCTTCTTCCCCGGTGGGGAGCGCCTGCAGGTTCACCACCTGGTCTCTCGGGAGAGTGGTGGGAACCTTGGGCACGTAGCCGGGGCGGGGTCTCAAGATAACGTGAGAATTCCGGCCCCGAGTTCTAGGCAATCTGTGGACACGGAGGGTGCTTGTAGATCCCCTACCCTCTTGGAGGTGAGCGCCATGCGGAAAGCCATCTTTATCAAGACTGAGAAAGAGCAGCAACCCCGAGAGGCTCGAAGGGGGCGGGGCCTCTTGAGGCCCGCCACCTAGGTCGCAAGAGGGTACGGAGCGCGGGTAAGGTGGTCACCCTCTCGCGCCCCTTAGGAACCTAATGACCAGGTCGTGCTGTCCCAGAGGCTACCCAGCACTTGGGTCATGATGAGCAGCCGTAGCGGCAACATACATTCCCAGTGTGGAGGGGGAGAGGTTACTCCCCCGTCTCTCTTGAGGACGGGACAGCTCGTACCCGACCGAGCAACTCCGCGGGTCTTTCTCGCCGAGAAGAGCACCAGGACGAGAAGAGGCACCACCTATGGGCGTATACCCGCCCAGTGGCCGAAGCCCTAGCCTGAGTGATGTCCCAACCGGACCGGGGGAGGGTCACTCAGGATCTCCTCGTCCCGTCCAGACATGGAGACCAGGTTTTGCCTGGGATGCCGTAACGTGCCCCTTCCCCTGGGGAAGCTGTCCGCCAGGGGGAGCGGCCAGGGGGGAGTTGTTGTCAGAGCCTCAGCTCCGAGAACCAAGTCCTGGTTAGGCCAAAGGGGCGTAACTAGTACCACTTGATGCTCCTCTTCCCTGGCCTTGCACAGGCCCTGTGCAATGAGGCTCACTGGGGGGAAGCGTACTTCCGCTTGTCCCGCGGCCAGCTGTGCGCAAGGGCATCCATGCCGAGGGTACCTCGGACAGGGAGTACCAAAGCGGACAATGGATGGAGTCCGGGGAGGCAACAGGACCACCTGTGCCTGGCCAAACTGCCCCCAAATGAGCCGGCTGCGCGGGGAGGGAGTCGCCACTCTCCGCAAGGCGTCAAGTGACGAGAGAGCACATCGGCTGTCTGGTTCAGGACGTCTGGGATGTGTGTGGCTCGCAGGGAGCTGATCACCTGCTGACTCCAGAGGAGGAGGCGTCGGGCGAGTCATGTTAGCTGCTGTGAGTGAAAGAATACGCCACAGCAGCTGTGCTGTCCGACCGGACCAGCACGTGCTTCCCTGCACGAGAGGTAGTAGCCTCCTCAATGCAAGTAGCACAACCAACAACTCTAGGCAGTTGAATGCAAACGCAGGCGGGGGCCCGTCCACCGCCCCGACACTGCTTGCCCATTGCACACGGCACCCCAACCTTGCAGGGAGGCATCCCAAAGGGGACCCCTGTCCGCAAGAATGTCATGGAGACCAGGGGGTTAGGGTGTGTCAGCAGAAAAGCGTGTGACCATACGCCTGCTGCCGGTGTGCCACGCTCTCCAAGGAACTTGACTCTGCAGCCAGTGTTGGAGCGGTCGTATGTGCATCGACCCGAGGGGGACCACCCCCGCCGAGGATGCCATGTATCCCAGGAGCCTCTTGTTACAGGGGGACCGCTGACTGTCTGATCTTCAGGCAGTTCAACACTGACCGGGCGCGCTAGTCAGTCGCACTGCCTCTGGGAGGCCGCGAGGGTGCGGGCTTCCTCGTCGCGGGTCTCGCGCCCCACCCCCCCTCCAGGGGGTGAGCGGGGCCGCTCGTGAGGACAGAGTTGAGTTCCATACCGAGAAAGAGGATGCTCTGCACCGGGGAGAGCTTGATCTTTTCTCAGTTGACCTGTAGCCCCACCGATCTAGGTGCCGGAGCACCAGGTCCCTGTGTGTACACAACAGATCTCGAGAGTGTGCCAAAACTTGAGCCAGTCGTCGAGATAGTTAGTAACCGCACATCTCCTTCCCACGGGGAAGGAGGGCGGCTTCCACGACCTTCGTAAAGACTCGTGGAGACAGGGACAGACCGAAGGGGAGGACCCTGTACTGATATGCCCGTCCCTCGAACGCGAACCGTCGGAACGGCCGATGTCGAGGGAGGATCGAGACATGAAAGTACACGTCCTTTAGGTCGATTGCCATGAACCAGTCCTGACGCCTGATGGATGCCAGGATGTGCTTCTGCGTGACCAACCTGAAAGGCAGCTTGTGTAGGTGCCTGTTCAGAACACGCAGATCCAAGATAGGGCGCAACCCTCCGCCTTTCTTGGGGACAATGAAGTACGGGCTGTAGAACCCGCTGAACATCTCGGCCGGTGGGACGGGCTCGATCGCTCCCTTCACCAGAAGGGAGGCGACCTCCGTCTGAAGTACGGGGGCATCCCTGCCTTTGACTGAGGTAAAAAGGACGCCCCGGAACTTGGGCGGACGTGTAGCGAGCTGAATCGCGTAGCCGAGACGGATCGTCTTCCTCAGCCAGCCTGACAGTCTGGGAAGCTGAGACCAGGCTCCCAGAACTGTGACAGGGGGACTAGAGGTTTGATCTGCTTCATCGCCCCCGCGGAGGGTGGTTCGATGGCTAGCAGTACGGATTCCTTGCCGGGGGAGGTCTGGAATGACGTCTGAATCGTCACCGCCCCAGTGCGGGCAGAGACGTATCCACAACGTCTGCCCCAGCGTACTGGAAGCAGGCATCTGTGTCCGTCCCCCTCCTCGATGAGTGTGTTGCACCCATGAGAACAGCGGGACAAGCCACGCTGGAGAAATTTGCTCTTTTAGAAAAGGAAATTTGCTCGAACACCTCCGGAACTGCCGAGACGCCCAGGGGAGAGTCACTCAGGAAGGGACGTCCGCTGTCCACGTCGTAGATTCCAGCAGAAAGAATGATCACCAGATCGTAGAGAAGCTCACCAGATGCGTAGGCTCTGAAGAACAAAAGGTGAATGAATGAGCACGCCGGCTTCCCTCTTATACCCGGACATCCGGGGAGGAGCCCGGCATGCAAATTTCATTCGCCAATTTTCATTGGCCTTTTCTAAATACTCAGAAGATGATAGGTTCTCAAGACAAACCCCATTCTGTCGGTTCGACACAACGTCGAGAGACCGACAGAAAGGGAACTGATGGTCGGTTTCTGTAGGGGCCATCCCACACTATATGCACACCATATATGGAATTATTTTACTGTACCGTTTTGGAGAAATACACATTTTTCCACTTCAAATGCCTATAGAAACATTATTTCTAATAAGTAGAAAAAACTGATGGTCGGTTTCTGTAGGGGCCATCCACACTATAGCACACCATATATGGACTTATTTTACTGTAGCTTTTGGAGAAATACACATTTCTCCACTTCAAATGCCTATAGAAACATTATTTCTAATAAGTAGAAAAAAATGATGGTCGGTTTCTGTAGGGGCCATCCCACACTATATGCACACCATATATGGATTTATTTTACTGTAGCGTTTTGGAGAAATACACATTTCCCTTTCTGTCGGTCTCTCGACGTTGTGTCGAACCGACAGATGGGGTTCGTCCCTGAGAACCAATCGCTTCCGACTACTTAGAAAAGGCCAATGAAAATTGCAGAATGAAATTTGCATGCCGGACTCCGCCCCGGAAATCCGGGTATAAAAGGGAGACGGCGGGCTTCATTCATTCACCTTTTGTTCTTCAGAGCCTTCGCTGATGAAGATCAATTCTTGCTACTTAGCAAAAATATCTTATTGCCGGTTCTACGACGTGGTGCAGCGGACTGTCCCTTCCTGCAGCGACTTCCCCTGGGTGTCTCGGCGGTTGCAGAGGTGTTCGAGCCTGCAGACGGTGCCTCACCGTGGCATGTCCCGCTGTTCTCATGGGTGCGGTGTCCTCATCGAGGAAGGGGACAAGCACGATGTCTGTCTCAAGTGTTTGGGGGTCCAACACGCTGAGGCAGCCTTCGTGGACTCATCTTGCCCGAATTGCGGGCAGATGGTCATAGAGACGTTGCGGTAACGGGTGGCTGTCTTCTCCCGAGAACCAGCCACCACCTCGCAGGCTTCCCGGGCTGTGACGAGGATGGCTAAGGCCATTCCGTCCGCCAAGGCGAGCGGCGAGGGTGATATGGGGATCTCTGCGAGCTCGCACCCCGTCTCGCTCGCCTCACCGTTCCCTAGCAGGCGGTACCACACCGTCGGCATCCTCCTTCACGTATTCGGGCACGATGCGTGATGAAGATGAGATGTCAATCGCAGCATCGGAGAGCGATTTGCTGGCATCCTATCCCGACGATTCTTTTGCAGCTCCCCCCCAAGGGGGGTCGAGCTCAGGAAGAGGCTGATGTCGAGATGTCGGCCATGCTTTCCCGGGCCGCCATGTGCATTGGGTTAGAGTGCACTCCGGTGCCTCTCCCCCAGTGCTCACGGTTGGATACATTGTTCTTGGGCTCTGAGCGTGACTCCAAGCCGCGCCCAACCCCGGTTCAGTTCTTCCCGGAAGTGCATGAGGAACTGACGAAGATGTGGAACGCCCCTTTTTCGGCATGTACACGTCAAACCAGTTCCGTTGCTCTCTCTTCCCTCGATGGTGGGGCACCTAAGGGTTACATCGACGTGCCCCAGGTGGAACGTGCAGTCGCGGTGCACCTGTGCCCGCAGGCGGCGTCCACCTGGAGAGGTCGACCGAAACTCCCATCCAAGGCGTGTAGGACTTCGGCATCGCTGGTTTCGAAGGCCTACGCTGCTGCGGGCCAAGCTGCCTCCTCTCTCCACGCCATGGCCATCCTGCAGGTCCACCAGGCCAAAGCGTTGAAAGAGATCCACGAGGATAAGACCGACCCTGGGTTAATGCAGGAACTCCGCACCACCACCGACCTCGCTCTAAGGGCGACCAAGGTGACCGCGCGGGCCCTGGGTCGGGAGATGTCCACTATGGTGGTCCAGGAGAGGCACCTCTGGCTTAACCTTGTGCAGATGAGCGACGCCGAGAAAGTCCGCTTTCTCGACGCGCCCATTTCGCAGTGTGGGCTGTTTGGTGACACTGTCGAGGACTTCACTCAGCAGTTCTCGGCAGTGAAGAAGCAGACGGAGGCGATTAGCCATATTCTACCCCGCCGGGACTCGGCCGCCCACAGGCCTTCGAGATCCCGTGCGGCCTCTGCTCCCCAGCAGCCCCGGCCCTCTTCGAAGCCAGCTCCGGTTCCAGTGCTCCCTAGCCTCCCTTCTTTCCCCACTGGGCGAAGAACAGGCACTCCATCCATCACTAAGCAAGCACCTTCTGGGGCGGGCTGGGCAGAGCAGCCCTGCCCCTTAGGCCGGGTTCCCGGAGTTATTCGCATCATAGCTCTAACCGGACCTAGTGCTACCAGACATTGCAACCCCCCAGTAGGGCGGTTCCGTCTGATGTATCCTCATGCTGGTTCCCACCTTGGTAACCCATGACCTCCCCAGGTGGACCTCCACCTCACGGTTTACTCTTCAGCCGCACTTTCTTCCCATGAGTTCTCCCCTATCGGCGAGACCATGTGGTATCTCCACTAGACTCCTCCCTGCGGTAGGAAGTAGTGTCTGTAGCGCATCCCCCACTTGAGGAAGTAGCACTTACCCAGTGGCCTTACGGTTCCGGGCGGCTTCTCGCTGTTAGAGAAACAAGGCCGCCGCCTGTGAGGCCAAAGGTAGGGGCCTTCCCACCTTTCAAGGAAGCTCTGGGACCCCTACCTACCCACTGGTACGTTACAATTTCGCGGTAGCGCTCACGGCTGACACGCCCAGGCCAGTCACCCTCGCTTCATTGAGATTGTGACAGGGCACAGTGTTATGGCGTTTTCCATTGGAACCCCATCTGTCGGTTCGACACAACGTCGAGAGACCGACAGAAAGGGAACGTCTCGGTTACGGATGTAACCTCGGTTCCCTGATGGAGTGAACGAGACGTTGTGTCCTCCTTGCCACAACACGTGCTGTCCTCTGCAGCAGTCGTGAGAGGTCTCAGGCTCCTCAGAACAAAGGTGAATGAATGAAGCACGCCGTCTCCCTTTTATACCCGGATTTCCGGGGCGGAGTCCGGCATGCAAATTTAATTCACCAATTTTCATTGGCCTTTTCTAAGTAGTCGGAAGCGATTGGTTCTCAGGGACGAACCCCATCTGTCGGTTCGACACAACGTCTCGTTCCCTCCATCAGGGAACCGAGGTTACATCCGTAACCGAGACGTTTTCATCCTTAAAGGGACTATATAAATATTATTTCTAATAAGTAGAAAAAACTGATGGTGGGTTTCTGTAGGGGCCATCCCACACTATATGCACACCATATATGGACTTATTTTACTGTAGCGTTTTGGAGAAATACACATTTCTCCACTTCAAATGCCTATAGAAACATTATTTTAATAAGTAGAAAAAACTGATGATGGATTTCTGTAGGGGCATCCCACACATATGCACACCATATATGGACTTATTTTACTGTAGCGTTTGGAGAAATACACATTTCTCACTTAAATGCCTATAGAAACATTATTTCTAATAAGTAGAAAAAACTGATGATGGATTTCTGTAGGGGCCATCCCACACTATATGCACACCATATATGGACTTTTTTCTACTTTTGGAGAAATAATCATTTTACTTCAAAGGCCTGTAGAAAAGTAAAGAAGAACAGATGGTCATTTCCAACAGGTTAAATCTTTACGTTTTCCCATTTAACAAAAAAAAAAATGTAACCCATATGTTTTACACACAGTACTTTATTATGATAAAATATCTTCTAAAATATAAATAAAATGATTAATTAAAGAACACACTTCTGTACAAAACTTAACAATATAAGGTGTAAGTCAAATAGCAGCATACATACTAAGATCAAAGTCAGATTGTAGTAGACGCGTGCTGCATTCATTCACCTTTGTTCTGAGGAGCCTGAGAGCTGCATATTTTTTATATTAAGCCTATAATGAATTATGGGCTTCACTAGTGATAAGGATTGTATGAACTTTTAATTATAACAGCCTTTAATATGAGATATTAAAGAGTACCTGAAATATGAAATGGGTTGGATTTGAACAAAATACAGGCAAAGGAAGATAAAAATTTTTTTATAAATAAGTTCTACAGCCCTCATCTAGTAATCCTTTGCTCCAATAAATATAACAATCTATAATGTACGTATATGAGAGTGAAATCTATGGGGTATTGTGAAGAGGAAGATGCGATATGCCAGACCCAACAATGCAGAAGAGCTGAAGGCCACTATCAGAGCAACCTGGCCTCTCATAACACCTGAGCAGTGCACAGACTGATCGACTCCATGCCACGCCGCATTGCTGCAGTAATTCAGGCAAAAGGAGCCCCAACTAAGTATTGAGTGCTGTACATGCTCATACTTTTCATGTTCATACTTTTCAGTTGGCCAAGATTTCTAAAAATCCTTTCTTTGTATTGGTCTTAAGTAATATTCTAATTTCTGAGATACTGAATTTGGGATTTTCATTAGTTGTCAGTTATAATCATCAAATTAAAAGAAATAAACATTTGAAATATATCAGTCTGTGTGTAATGAATGAATATAATATACAAGTTTCACTTTTTGAATGGAATTAGTGAAATAAATCAACTTTTTGATGATATTCTAATTATATGACCAGCACCTGTATATTCACAGTACCACAGACGAGGACCTCAAGAGAATAAGACCAATAGTTCCTGAGGAAGCTTTACCAACAATCGACTTCACAATTGTGGAGTGTACACCACCAGACTGACACATGACATGGGGAACTGCCCAAGTGTGAAAGACAGTTGACCATTGCAATTCATTATGAATGGTATACAGTAAATGGACACATTTCACAGTGAGTCAATTTGATCTAATTCATTATGTGATAAAGGGTTTGTTAAATATTGGGACATCATGTTTCACGTCAAGACTTTTTAATCAAATTTATAATAGAAAATATTTTTCTGACCTGATTTCTACACTTTCATAGACCTAGGATTTTATTTTCAACAATACATTCAGTAATTAATCCGAAGTCCAAGTTTTTTGGGAGCTGTCAGCTGAGCTCTGTGAGAATTTTGTTACATTTTTGTTGATAAAGTGAGTGCTATCCGTTCTTCTTTCGCCTCACAGCTCCCAGACCTGTCTTTGAATTCACTGTCCAGTCCGGCCCAAGTGTCCAACTGTTGATGAACTCATCTTTGGGCACTGGTGTGGTTCCAAACTGCTTTAAGCATGCGGTTGTTCAGCCTTTGCTTGAGAAGCAAGGTTTGGATGAGAGCTGCGTTAATAACTTTCGGCCTGTACCAAGTTATCTTTTCTCTCAAAACTTTTAGAAAGTCATCTTGTCACAATTAATCCCGTTTTTAAATACAGCTAATTTATTAGAAACCATTTAAAATCTGGATTCACTGCTTTCCATAGCACAGAGTCCGCATTGTTGAGAGTGTTTAATGTAGTTTTGCACAATAGACTGGGATTTGACATTGGTCGACTGTAGAGCCGCATTGTCACTAAAGTGTAGCGCTGTTTACTTGACTTATTTAAACAATAAATACGTTCTATTTAAATCGTTTTCTAAACTGTTCTTCATTGTTGTCACTCTCATTGCTACACTGTCTATTGCTGTCTACAGCAAGATCAGTTTTCTTAGAAATACACCAGAATATACAATTAGCCACTCAGTATTACTGTATGTTTAACGGCATCTAAAGTCTGGATATAAACTACTTTTGTATACATACATATTTATGCCTACAATTTTTAAAACTACTGTATGACAGAGTTATTAGACCTCTATAACAGTGCAACCTTATTATAACTTTAACACAATCATGTTTTAAAAGCCTAATAATCTGTGACCCTGCCTCTCCACAACATGACAGGACTGCTTCTGTCACCTGACCTGACATAATAATGCATTCCATATGAGCACATTGCTAAGATATAGCTTACTATAATCATTACAAATTCCATAAACAAAAGCAATTAAGAAAATGTTTAAGTTGCTTACTTTGGTTTGTTTAACATTTATATCATGTTCATGATATACATTTTATATTGCCTCACACAGCAGTACTGATCACTAACGGTTAGACAGAAACATTATTTTTAGATCATAATTTAGAAAAATGCATATAACATAATATATATATATAATAAATGCATATTAAACAGTTGGTTGCATGATATTCAACTATATTTAGCTATCCTCATAGATGTAAACAACTAACGTTTAAGTTAGAAGGCAAAACCAATCCTATTGGCGACACATTGCAGAAAATGAAACTTAACCATTTGTGTACCACAAACTGAGCTATTTTTTCAGAATGCGATTCTGAAAGATTTTTCATTTCAATTAAATGATTCCTGGATAAATAAATGTTGAATAAAATAGGTAATTAGTAAAAAACACAAGACACAGACGGACATCAGTGGTTATATATAAGTGTAGATTAATTGTTTGTTTGAAATTATTGGTAAGGACCATTTAGTGTTTTCTGAATATTGGCAGGGACCCGTCCCTACCCAAATGGGAATGATAACAATAGCCTATGCATTCTAATTTATTTTGTGACAGGCCAACATGCGGCTTACCAGCTTTGATATCACTTTACAACTAGGCTCCATTTCTAAACATTAGTTAGCCAACAGTGGGTAATACTCCTACAGCATTTATTCATCTCAATGGTTCATTTAAACGGATTTAATAAATATTTAAAATCCATTTAAATATTAACTGTCGTATTTGTTAACATTTATCAATGAACTAACACGAATAAACAATTAGATTAGTATAGGTCTTATCTAGTATTTCCAAACTTAAATCGTTTTTAACTTTTCAAGATCTGGAGAAGGTCATTCCTGCTTTTGTACCTCACGTTTAGACAGATGTAATTCGCTGTACTAAGGTCTCCCTGAGTCGTGGCTTTCACGCCTCCAGCTGTTAGAAAATGCAGATGCAAGGCTATGGACAGGGGCTAAGAAATATGACCAGGTCATCCAAATGTTAGCTTTGCTTCATTTAGTTTCTGGCCCGGCTTAAAATTCAGTTCAAGATTCTGTTGTTATTAGTTTTAATGATCAAGCACCATCTTATTTGAAAGATCTTCTTATCCCTTTGTCATCTTCCAGACTTTTAAGATCCATTGACAAGGGCTTGTTACATGTCCCGTGCTGTAGGTTAAAATCTAAGGGTGTCTGTCTCATTGCCCTTGGTGTGTGGAACCAACTCCTTCTGGACATCCTTCTTGCATCTTCCATTATTGTTTTTAAATCGAGGATGAAAACTTATCTTTTCTCATTGGAATTTTAAATTTATTTTATTTCATTTTATTGCTGTCTGTTTTGTCCGATTGTTAATTGGTATTTTATTTTACATTGAACAGCACTTTGGATAGCTCTGCTATATGGAAATGTGTTATATAAATACAATTTACTTACTCCTACTGGAAAAATCACTTAAACAGGTTTTAAAATATTTTATTAAGTTCATATAGCTGTGTATTTTGGTGATATTTATTAAGCACTGAAATATTCTTCCAGAGTGTGAAGATTTGGTTTATCTGGATTCAGTTGTTCAACCATGAAATATGCCTACTAAGATTAAGGCTGGAAATGAAATTAAGTCTGGTTTTGAATTTATATTTGTTTGTAACTCATAATAATAATATAATAATTATTTACCTGTAATACAATCATCAGAGATTTTTTAATGAATGCAATTCATTCAATTGGAAACCCCCTTGGAGTAAAATAACTTGGGAAATCAGACAAAAACTGGTTATTTGCAGAAAACAAAGTGTCTGTGTAATGCTTGATCACTGATGCACTTACAAAACAAAAGGGATTTTGATACTTGACAAATCTTATCTAATTTAAATATGTCAATACAACACAATTAAAATAGATTTTTTCTTTTTATGTTCAGACATTTATTGAACTTTATCCCTGACATTTAACACCGAGAATGGATATAAAAGGGGTGTCATTTTCTTTTGATACATTTTATTTTGCTGTTCACTCTGTTTTTTGGACAGAAAGGGAGAGAGTTTAGAATTGTATAATCATACATGGGAATAGTTTCATGTCAGGCAAGTAGTTAGGAAAATTTTTGTTTAACTTTGTTTGTTATTTTAACATCAAAACTCATATAAATGTTTTATGTTTTATTTTTGATCATAAGTGCTCTATAATCAAAATTGTTATGCGAGTGCACCTGGTAAAGCTGTCATGTGTGTATTCTTATTATGTTTTCTCAGAGATCGAGAAAGCTGACCTTTCCGTAAAATTGGTGAATCAAAGCTGTGAAGAAGCTGAGTGGTGCTGACTTCAGAAAAGGCCCAGCAGTAGTTACAATGATACACTGAGTCTTCCAGGAGGCTATCATCTTAGCCGGCTGGAGTGCAGAGTGCGCAGAGCTACGACACAGAGAACTCTGTCTTGACAAGTCATCACAACTTCACCAGCAGACAATCACTACATCAGGAAAGAAGCTCAGAAGGACTAATTTCTTCAAAAGAACCAGATTCACCTTTCACCAACAGGCTAGACACAACTAGCCATTTGACATTATTGTATACAGACATTGATTCGTACCTTTGGACTTTTAACACAGACTTTTATCCCAATTATCACATTCTATGTGGAAGCTAGCAGTACCATTAACAGATGATGATCACAGCCTGAAAGAAAATATCAACACCTGTACACATTCTCCATCATGCAGGATTTACAACACAACAATGCTTTTCTGGACCAGCAACAACAATATCAAGACATTTCCCTGCATACTGTAACTCACTGGCATTTGCAAGCACACACTGCCTCACCTCTACCTATTAATTCAGTTCTATCAGATTCTTCCATAATTCACACACAAACACACTGGATTAACAAAACTGTTTTTAAGAGAAAATATAAGAACTTTATTAAGATAAATTATAGGACGTTCTTAAGAATATTCTTAAAAGTAATTCTCAAATATTTTCTTATAAACATATTCATTTTTCTAAGAATTAATGGGCAGACTTTGTCAATGATTATACTATAAGAGTAATTTGTCAATTTGTTAAACTTCATTTGTGTAACAAGCACCGCACGACTCACGTTCTTATGTAAGCGTGTAATGTGTTAAACGGCATTAACGAATATTATAGGTATACTTCTTTAGCCTATATGTTACGAGTCTGTGTAAGTAAACATTTTGCAATGTATTTAAAAGCACTCTGGATTTTCTAATAACGAAGGCTAAAAATTCGGTAAAGTACGGCAGTTACACCTGATCAACATTATATCAAAATTCATTATTGGCGAAGAAACACCACCAAATACATGTAAAAAAAATCTTATTTTTTGAGATTTTAAAGACAACCGTGAAGGTATTCTAATTTAGCCTATAGGTTATATTTACAACAATAAAGCTGTTTTCATTTACATATTTTCAGTTTCTACTGTCAGTTCTAACTAAACGTGACATCTTCATGAAAAGCGGCGATTTTGGCTATATTCTTTCACACAGCCTCTGTCTAGATAACCATATGCATATTTACAGATGAAATTGTCAGGGCCGAGACTCGAACTCGGGTCTCTGGTGTCGAGGGCGAACACTCTACACCGATGCCACTGAGGAATGGAGGAACCCAGAGGAAGACGCACACACGGAGGCTTGAGTAGAATCACTATACTCCTTTTTATTAACGCCCCAGAAGGCAAGGTACTCCACAAGGCTCCCGAAGGTAGGGAAACAAAAACAACTCCGAAGAGGCCAAGCAAAAATCTTTAGAATCCAAACAAAACTCAGGTAATCCACACACAAAAAAAGGAACAGGAAAAAGGGAAACTAAGACAACTCTGAAGAGGTAGAGCAAAAAAAATAAAGCTCTTTAAAGAAATCCAAAACAAGAGATCACGAGACACAAAGAAACTAAGTACTCTAGACTGGATACAACGGGGGGGGGGGGGTGACTGGCCACAATAACATTAAAGACCGAGCAACGAGACAGGGAACAGAGAACAACTTAAATACACAGGGGACAAATAAGGCACAGGTGAAAACAATGACACTAATGACGCCACCTGTGGAGACAGTGACATCCAGTGGCTGGAGCCAGGAACTACCACCCCGAATCCTGACAGGACCCCCTCTCCTAGGAACGGCTCCTAAAGTTCCTTTCGGCCCGACCTGACCTCCAAGCGTTAAAGTCCCGTATGAGGTCGGGGTCCAGGACGTCCCTAGCAGGAACCCAAGAGCGCTCCTCGGGACCATACCCCTCCCAGTCGACGAGGTACTGTATGGACCCCTTCACCCGACGTGAGTCCAGGATGCGGTGGACCGTGTACGCCAGCTGGCCCCCAATAATGCGCGGAGGAGGGGGAGGTTTATCTGGAGGAGAAAATGGAGAACACAAAACAGGTTTAAGAAGGGAGACATGGAAAGTGGGATTTATTCGGAAGGACCTAGGTAAGTGTAGCCGGTAAGTGACAGGGTTTACTTTCCTAGCTATTTTGAAGGGACCAATGAATCTTTGGGCCAACTTCCGGGACTCGACTCTGAGGGGAAGGTTCTTGGTCGAGAGCCATACTTTTTATCCCTGAAGCAGACTCGGGGCAAGACGGCGCCTGCGGTTAGCTTGCCTCTGGTACTGCTGCACCACCTTGAGTAGCCCCTGACGGGCCCTTGACCACGTTTGGCGACAGCGTCGAACAAACCTCTGGGCAGAGGGGACCCCAACATCGACCTCTTGGTCGGGAAACAGTGCGGGAGAGTAGCCGAACTGGCACTCGAAAGGAGAAAAGCCAGTCGCAGAGCTAAGCAGGGTGTTATGGGCATATTCAGCCCACATGATATATAGAGCCCAGGAGGAGGGATTCTTAATGGTCATGCACCTCAGCATCGTCTCAAGGTCTTGGTTTACCCTTTCCGTCTGACCGTTGGACTCTGGGTGGAAGCCTGATGAAAGGCTCACAGCAACTCCTAACAGTTGGCAGAACGCCCGCCAGAAGCGGGAGGAGAACTGAGGCCCTCGGTCAGAGACGATGTCCAGTGGGATGCCAAACACTCGGAAGACGTGGGTGCTGATCAACTCTGCAGTCTCTCGGGCAGTGGGCAACTTGGGTAAAAAGATGAACCTAGCAGCTTTGGAGAACCTGTCCACAATCACCATAATGGTGGTGTTGCCTTGGGAGGGGGGGAGTCCGGTTACAAAGTCCATGGACAGGTGGGACCAAGGTCTCTTAGGGGTGGGTAAAGGGTGTAGCAGGCCATGCGGCGCCTGGTGCGAAACCTTCCCCTAATTACATGTGGCACAAGCGCTGACAAAACCCTTTACGTCCTGCTTGATGGTAGGCCACCAAAACCTCCTTTGGAGGAACTCGAGGGTGCGTCTTGTGCCCGGGTGACAGGTCAGGCGAGAGGAGTGAGAACTTGAGCCCGGAGAACTGGAGAACTTGAGCCCGGACTCTTTTAGGCACAAACAGGCGATTGGCCGGACCTCCTCCTGGGTCTGGTTCTCGGGTCTGGGCCTGCCTGACCAATCCCTCGATCTCCCACCGTAATGGGGCCACAATCTTGGAGCTCGGAATTATAGGAGTCACAGGTTCCTCTTGGTGACTGCTAGCATACACTCGGGACAGAGCATCTGGCTTGAGGTTCTTGGAACTTGGATGGTAGGACAGAGTAAACTGGAAGCGGTTGAAGAACAACGACCAGCGTGCTTGTCGAGAGTTAAGACGTTTGGCCTGCTGAATATACTCCAGGTTTTTATGGTCGGTGTGGACTTGGAACTGGTATTTAGCTCCCTCAAGCCAGTGCCTCCACTCCTCCAGGGCCAGCTTAACGGTCAACAGCTCCCTGTCTCCCACATGATAGTTCCTTTCCGCCGGGGAGAGGCGACGAGAGAAGAATGCACAAGGGTGAAGCTTGTTGTCCTTGCCATTTTGGGAAAGTACGGCCCCTATGCCCACGTCAGAGGCATCCACCTCCACTACAAAAGGCTTGTCTGGGTCCGGGAGCGTGAGAACAGGTGCTGAGGTGAACCGGTGCTTGAGTTCCTTGAAGGCCCCCTCAGCCTCAGAGCTCCAACGGAATCTAGCGTTTCCTCCCTTGGTGAGAGCTGTCAAAGGAGCCACCACTGAGCTGAAGCTACGGATAAACCGGCGATAAAAATTTGCGAAGCCCAGGAACCTCTGTCTCCTTAACTGACTTGGGAGCAGGCCAATCCTTCACAGCCCTGATCTTCTGAGGATCCATCTGTATGTGAGCCGGCTTGACGATGTACCCCAGGAACTGAACTTGAGTGGCATGAAACTCACATTTCTCCGGCTTGACATAGAGATGGTTCTCTAAAAGGCGGCTGAGGACCCTACGAACATGGACAATGTGCTCATCTAGAGACCTCAAAAAAATCAGAATGTCGTCCAGGTAGACGAAGACGAACAGGTTAAGCATCTCCCTTAGGACGTCATTGATAAGGGCCTGAAACACAGCAGGGGCCTTAGTAAGCCCGAACGGCATCACCCTGTATTCATAATGCCCCGTTGGCGTGTTGACGGCAGTCTTCCATTCATCACCCTGTTTGATCCGCACGAGATGGTAAGCGTTGCGTAGATCCAGTTTTGTGAAGATGGAAGCTCCTTGCAGAAGCTCGAAAGCCGTGGTCATGAGGGGTAGAGGGTACCGATTCCGAATGGTAATCTTGTTAAATCCCCTGTAGTCAATGCAGGGGCGCAACCCTCCGTCTCTCTTCCCCACGAAGAAAAATCCAGCGCCTGCTGGAGAAGTTGAAGACCGGATGATTCCGGCAGCCAGGGCATCCTCGATGTATGAAGTCATGGCCTCCCGTTCGGGAGGAGACAGTGAGAAGATGCGGCCTCGAGGAGGACATGTGCCTGGAAGCAGCTCATGGGCACAATCATAAGGCCGGTGAGGAGGTAAGGTAGTGGCCCTTCTCTTACTGAAGACCATCTTGAGATGATGATAAGGGCTAGGGACTTGAGCCAGTTCTAGGGACTCCAGATCAGGAGCAGAGGGGACGTAAGAGAAGCAAGAAGGTTGACAATTGGATCCCCAGTCAGAGACTGTGCTAGAGATCCAGTCTAGACGTGGGTTGTGCTTGAGAAGCCAGGGGTATCCCAGGATAACCGGAAATTCGGGTGACATAATCAGGTGGAGACATAACTCCTCCTGGTGCTGGTAAATGGACAGGTGGAGCGGAATGGTAAGGTGAGTAACTGCGCCAGGACCCAGAGGTCTCCCATCCACCGCCGTAACGACCAGAGGTGAGGGGAGAAGCTCGGCAGGGATCTTACGCTCCTTGGCCAAGTTAAGGTCCATAAAGTTGCCAGCAGCGCCCGAGTCCACTAGGGCCTTTACCTGGTGTTTCTGATCGCCCCAAGCGAGGGTGATGGGTAAGAATAGTCCAGTGTTTGAAGGAGAGTGAGTATAGCCTATTCCCGAGACAGTCCCCTTCTTTCTGCTCGACAGCGAACGTTTCCCAAAAGTTCCGGGCAGGCATCTCGGAAGTGTCCATGTTGACCACAGTAGAGACAGGAATGCTCTCTCATGCGGTGGTCACATTCAGTGGGAGAGATACGGGTATTACCCAACTGCATGGGTTCCGTAGGCTCTGCAGGTGGTGGTGACTGCTCTACCTGGGACTGAACACCCACTCTCCTTGGAGGGGGTATCTCTGACTCCTCTCCCTCATACGGTTGTCCAGCCGAACCGCTAGATCAAAGAGGGACTCGAGATCGCAGGGTGAGTCACCTGGAGCAAGCTCGTCCTGGAGAGCCTCGGAGAGTCCATTGAGGAAGCAGGTCATGAGAGCCTCTTGGTTCCATCCACTCCCTGCAGCAATGGTTCGAAACTCAATGGCGTAGTCAGCGGCACTGCGACTGCCCTGGTGGAGAACCAGCAGCCGCTTTGCCACTTCACGTCCACTGGCGGGATGGTCGAAGTCTCTCCTGAACTCCTTCTCGAAGGTCGGGTAACTAGAGCAAAATGGGCTTTGTGCCTCCCAAATGGCTGAAGCCCAGGCAAGGGCCTTACCAGACAGGAGAGTTATCAGGTAAGCAATCCTGGCCCGATCCGAGGGAAATGAGGATGGCTGGAGCTCGAAGGTAAGGGAACACTGGGTGAGGAACCCCCGACAGGCAGCAGAATCCCCAGCAAACCGCTGAGGAGGGGGTAAACGAGGCTCAGCATGTGGAGCAAGCACTTGAGAACTGGTGGTGGGAACCGATTTGGCAGCCTGGAGAGCCTCCGTAGTAGGAAACAGCTTGTCTTACAAAACAAAAGGGATTTTGATACTTGACAAATCTTATCTAATTTAAATATGTCAATACAACACAATTAAAATAGATTTTTTCTTTTTATGTTCAGACATTTATTGAACTTTATCCCTGACATTTAACACCGAGAATGGATATAAAAGGGGTGTCATTTTCTTTTGATACATTTTATTTTGCTGTTCACTCTGTTTTTTGGACAGAAAGGGAGAGAGTTTAGAATTGTATAATCATACATGGGAATAGTTTCATGTCAGGCAAGTAGTTAGGAAAATTTTTGTTTAACTTTGTTTGTTATTTTAACATCAAAACTCATATAAATGTTTTATGTTTTATTTTTGATCATAAGTGCTCTATAATCAAAATTGTTATGCGAGTGCACCTGGTAAAGCTGTCATGTGTGTATTCTTATTATGTTTTCTCAGAGATCGAGAAAGCTGACCTTTCCGTAAAATTGGTGAATCAAAGCTGTGAAGAAGCTGAGTGGTGCTGACTTCAGAAAAGGCCCAGCAGTAGTTACAATGATACACTGAGTCTTCCAGGAGGCTATCATCTTAGCCGGCTGGAGTGCAGAGTGCGCAGAGCTACGACACAGAGAACTCTGTCTTGACAAGTCATCACAACTTCACCAGCAGACAATCACTACATCAGGAAAGAAGCTCAGAAGGACTAATTTCTTCAAAAGAACCAGATTCACCTTTCACCAACAGGCTAGACACAACTAGCCATTTGACATTATTGTATACAGACATTGATTCGTACCTTTGGACTTTTAACACAGACTTTTATCCCAATTATCACATTCTATGTGGAAGCTAGCAGTACCATTAACAGATGATGATCACAGCCTGAAAGAAAATATCAACACCTGTACACATTCTCCATCATGCAGGATTTACAACACAACAATGCTTTTCTGGACCAGCAACAACAATATCAAGACATTTCCCTGCATACTGTAACTCACTGGCATTTGCAAGCACACACTGCCTCACCTCTACCTATTAATTCAGTTCTATCAGATTCTTCCATAATTCACACACAAACACACTGGATTAACAAAACTGTTTTTAAGAGAAAATATAAGAACTTTATTAAGATAAATTATAGGACGTTCTTAAGAATATTCTTAAAAGTAATTCTCAAATATTTTCTTATAAACATATTCATTTTTCTAAGAATTAATGGGCAGACTTTGTCAATGATTATACTATAAGAGTAATTTGTCAATTTGTTAAACTTCATTTGTGTAACAAGCACCGCACGACTCACGTTCTTATGTAAGCGTGTAATGTGTTAAACGGCATTAACGAATATTATAGGTATACTTCTTTAGCCTATATGTTACGAGTCTGTGTAAGTAAACATTTTGCAATGTATTTAAAAGCACTCTGGATTTTCTAATAACGAAGGCTAAAAATTCGGTAAAGTACGGCAGTTACACCTGATCAACATTATATCAAAATTCATTATTGGCGAAGAAACACCACCAAATACATGTAAAAAAAATCTTATTTTTTGAGATTTTAAAGACAACCGTGAAGGTATTCTAATTTAGCCTATAGGTTATATTTACAACAATAAAGCTGTTTTCATTTACATATTTTCAGTTTCTACTGTCAGTTCTAACTAAACGTGACATCTTCATGAAAAGCGGCGATTTTGGCTATATTCTTTCACACAGCCTCTGTCTAGATAACCATATGCATATTTACAGATGAAATTGTCAGGGCCGAGACTCGAACTCGGGTCTCTGGTGTCGAGGGCGAACACTCTACACCGATGCCACTGAGGAATGGAGGAACCCAGAGGAAGACGCACACACGGAGGCTTGAGTAGAATCACTATACTCCTTTTTATTAACGCCCCAGAAGGCAAGGTACTCCACAAGGCTCCCGAAGGTAGGGAAACAAAAACAACTCCGAAGAGGCCAAGCAAAAATCTTTAGAATCCAAACAAAACTCAGGTAATCCACACACAAAAAAAGGAACAGGAAAAAGGGAAACTAAGACAACTCTGAAGAGGTAGAGCAAAAAAAATAAAGCTCTTTAAAGAAATCCAAAACAAGAGATCACGAGGCACACACAAACTAAATACTCTAGACTGGATACAACGGGGGTGGGGGGGGTGACTGGCTACAATAACATTAAAGACCGAGCAACGAGACAGGGAACAGAGAACAACTTAAATACACAGGGGACAAATAAGGCACAGGTGAAAACAATGACACTAATGACGCCACCTGTGGAGACAGTGACATCCAGTGGCTGGAGCCAGGAACTACCACCCCGAATCCTGACAGGACCCCCTCTCCTAGGAACGGCTCCTAAAGTTCCTTTCGGCCCGACCTGACCTCCAAGCGTTAAAGTCCCGTATGAGGTCGGGGTCCAGGACGTCCCTAGCAGGAACCCAAGAGCGCTCCTCGGGACCATACCCCTCCCAGTCGACGAGGTACTGTATGGACCCCTTCACCCGACGTGAGTCCAGGATGCGGTGGACCGTGTACGCCAGCTGGCCCCCAATAATGCGCGGAGGAGGGGGAGGTTTATCTGGAGGAGAAAATGGAGAACACAAAACAGGTTTAAGAAGGGAGACATGGAAAGTGGGATTTATTCGGAAGGACCTAGGTAAGTGTAGCCGGTAAGTGACAGGGTTTACTTTCCTAGCTATTTTGAAGGGACCAATGAATCTTTGGGCCAACTTCCGGGACTCGACTCTGAGGGGAAGGTTCTTGGTCGAGAGCCATACTTTTTATCCCTGACGCAGACTCGGGGCAAGACGGCGCCTGCGGTTAGCTTGCCTCTGGTACTGCTGCACCACCTTGAGTAGCCCCTGACGGGCCCTTGACCACGTTTGGCGACAGCGTCGAACAAACCTCTGGGCAGAGGGGACCCCAACATCGACCTCTTGGTCGGGAAACAGTGCGGGAGAGTAGCCGAACTGGCACTCGAAAGGAGAAAAGCCAGTCGCAGAGCTAAGCAGGGTGTTATGGGCATATTCAGCCCACATGATATATAGAGCCCAGGAGGAGGGATTCTTAATGGTCATGCACCTCAGCATCGTCTCAAGGTCTTGGTTTACCCTTTCCGTCTGACCGTTGGACTCTGGGTGGAAGCCTGATGAAAGGCTCACAGCAACTCCTAACAGTTGGCAGAACGCCCGCCAGAAGCGGGAGGAGAACTGAGGCCCTCGGTCAGAGACGATGTCCAGTGGGATGCCAAACACTCGGAAGACGTGGGTGCTGATCAACTCTGCAGTCTCTCGGGCAGTGGGCAACTTGGGTAAAAAGATGAACCTAGCAGCTTTGGAGAACCTGTCCACAATCACCATAATGGTGGTGTTGCCTTGGGAGGGGGGGAGTCCGGTTACAAAGTCCATGGACAGGTGGGACCAAGGTCTCTTAGGGGTGGGTAAAGGGTGTAGCAGGCCATGCGGCGCCTGGTGCGAAACCTTCCCCTAATTACATGTGGCACAAGCGCTGACAAAACCCTTTACGTCCTGCTTGATGGTAGGCCACCAAAACCTCCTTTGGAGGAACTCGAGGGTGCGTCTTGTGCCCGGGTGACAGGTCAGGCGAGAGGAGTGAGAACTTGAGCCCGGAGAACTGGAGAACTTGAGCCCGGACTCTTTTAGGCACAAACAGGCGATTGGCCGGACCTCCTCCTGGGTCTGGTTCTCGGGTCTGGGCCTGCCTGACCAATCCCTCGATCTCCCACCGTAATGGGGCCACAATCTTGGAGCTCGGAATTATAGGAGTCACAGGTTCCTCTTGGTGACTGCTAGCATACACTCGGGACAGAGCATCTGGCTTGAGGTTCTTGGAACTTGGATGGTAGGACAGAGTAAACTGGAAGCGGTTGAAGAACAACGACCAGCGTGCTTGTCGAGAGTTAAGACGTTTGGCCTGCTGAATATACTCCAGGTTTTTATGGTCGGTGTGGACTTGTTTAGAAAGTCATCTTGTCACAATTAATCCCGTTTTTAAATACAGCTAATTTATTAGAAACCATTTAAAATCTGGATTCACTGCTTTCCATAGCACAGAGTCCGCATTGTTGAGAGTGTTTAATGTAGTTTTGCACAATAGACTGGGATTTGACATTGGTCGACTGTAGAGCCGCATTGTCACTAAAGTGTAGCGCTGTTTACTTGACTTATTTAAACAATAAATACGTTCTATTTAAATCGTTTTCTAAACTGTTCTTCATTGTTGTCACTCTCATTGCTACACTGTCTATTGCTGTCTACAGCAAGATCAGTTTTCTTAGAAATACACCAGAATATACAATTAGCCACTCAGTATTACTGTATGTTTAACGGCATCTAAAGTCTGGATATAAACTACTTTTGTATACATACATATTTATGCCTACAATTTTTAAAACTACTGTATGACAGAGTTATTAGACCTCTATAACAGTGCAACCTTATTATAACTTTAACACAATCATGTTTTAAAAGCCTAATAATCTGTGACCCTGCCTCTCCACAACATGACAGGACTGCTTCTGTCACCTGACCTGACATAATAATGCATTCCATATGAGCACATTGCTAAGATATAGCTTACTATAATCATTACAAATTCCATAAACAAAAGCAATTAAGAAAATGTTTAAGTTGCTTACTTTGGTTTGTTTAACATTTATATCATGTTCATGATATACATTTTATATTGCCTCACACAGCAGTACTGATCACTAACGGTTAGACAGAAACATTATTTTTAGATCATAATTTAGAAAAATGCATATAACATAATATATATATATAATAAATGCATATTAAACAGTTGGTTGCATGATATTCAACTATATTTAGCTATCCTCATAGATGTAAACAACTAACGTTTAAGTTAGAAGGCAAAACCAATCCTATTGGCGACACATTGCAGAAAATGAAACTTAACCATTTGTGTACCACAAACTGAGCTATTTTTTCAGAATGCGATTCTGAAAGATTTTTCATTTCAATTAAATGATTCCTGGATAAATAAATGTTGAATAAAATAGGTAATTAGTAAAAAACACAAGACACAGACGGACATCAGTGGTTATATATAAGTGTAGATTAATTGTTTGTTTGAAATTATTGGTAAGGACCATTTAGTGTTTTCTGAATATTGGCAGGGACCCGTCCCTACCCAAATGGGAATGATAACAATAGCCTATGCATTCTGATTTATTTTGTGACAGGCCAACATGCGGCTTACCAGCTTTGATATCACTTTACAACTAGGCTCCATTTCTAAACATTAGTTAGCCAACAGTGGGTAATACTCCTACAGCATTTATTCATCTCAATGGTTCATTTAAACGGATTTAATAAATATTTAAAATCCATTTAAATATTAACTGTCGTATTTGTTAACATTTATCAATGAACTAACACGAATAAACAATTAGATTAGTATAGGTCTTATCTAGTATTTCCAAACTTAAATCGTTTTTAACTTTTCAAGATCTGGAGAAGGTCATTCCTGCTTTTGTACCTCACGTTTAGACAGATGTAATTCGCTGTACTAAGGTCTCCCTGAGTCGTGGCTTTCACGCCTCCAGCTGTTAGAAAATGCAGATGCAAGGCTATGGACAGGGGCTAAGAAATATGACCAGGTCATCCAAATGTTAGCTTTGCTTCATTTAGTTTCTGGCCCGGCTTAAAATTCAGTTCAAGATTCTGTTGTTATTAGTTTTAATGATCAAGCACCATCTTATTTGAAAGATCTTCTTATCCCTTTGTCATCTTCCAGACTTTTAAGATCCATTGACAAGGGCTTGTTACATGTCCCGTGCTGTAGGTTAAAATCTAAGGGTGTCTGTCTCATTGCCCTTGGTGTGTGGAACCAACTCCTTCTGGACATCCTTCTTGCATCTTCCATTATTGTTTTTAAATCGAGGATGAAAACTTATCTTTTCTCATTGGAATTTTAAATTTATTTTATTTCATTTTATTGCTGTCTGTTTTGTCCGATTGTTAATTGGTATTTTATTTTACATTGAACAGCACTTTGGATAGCTCTGCTATATGGAAATGTGTTATATAAATACAATTTACTTACTCCTACTGGAAAAATCACTTAAACAGGTTTTAAAATATTTTATTAAGTTCATATAGCTGTGTATTTTGGTGATATTTATTAAGCACTGAAATATTCTTCCAGAGTGTGAAGATTTGGTTTATCTGGATTCAGTTGTTCAACCATGAAATATGCCTACTAAGATTAAGGCTGGAAATGAAATTAAGTCTGGTTTTGAATTTATATTTGTTTGTAACTCATAATAATAATATAATAATTATTTACCTGTAATACAATCATCAGAGATTTTTTAATGAATGCAATTCATTCAATTGGAAACCCCCTTGGAGTAAAATAACTTGGGAAATCAGACAAAAACTGGTTATTTGCAGAAAACAAAGTGTCTGTGTAATGCTTGATCACTGATGCACTTACAAAACAAAAGGGATTTTGATACTTGACAAATCTTATCTAATTTAAATATGTCAATACAACACAATTAAAATAGATTTTTTCTTTTTATGTTCAGACATTTATTGAACTTTATCCCTGACATTTAACACCGAGAATGGATATAAAAGGGGTGTCATTTTCTTTTGATACATTTTATTTTGCTGTTCACTCTGTTTTTTGGACAGAAAGGGAGAGAGTTTAGAATTGTATAATCATACATGGGAATAGTTTCATGTCAGGCAAGTAGTTAGGAAAATTTTTGTTTAACTTTGTTTGTTATTTTAACATCAAAACTCATATAAATGTTTTATGTTTTATTTTTGATCATAAGTGCTCTATAATCAAAATTGTTATGCGAGTGCACCTGGTAAAGCTGTCATGTGTGTATTCTTATTATGTTTTCTCAGAGATCGAGAAAGCTGACCTTTCCGTAAAATTGGTGAATCAAAGCTGTGAAGAAGCTGAGTGGTGCTGACTTCAGAAAAGGCCCAGCAGTAGTTACAATGATACACTGAGTCTTCCAGGAGGCTATCATCTTAGCCGGCTGGAGTGCAGAGTGCGCAGAGCTACGACACAGAGAACTCTGTCTTGACAAGTCATCACAACTTCACCAGCAGACAATCACTACATCAGGAAAGAAGCTCAGAAGGACTAATTTCTTCAAAAGAACCAGATTCACCTTTCACCAACAGGCTAGACACAACTAGCCATTTGACATTATTGTATACAGACATTGATTCGTACCTTTGGACTTTTAACACAGACTTTTATCCCAATTATCACATTCTATGTGGAAGCTAGCAGTACCATTAACAGATGATGATCACAGCCTGAAAGAAAATATCAACACCTGTACACATTCTCCATCATGCAGGATTTACAACACAACAATGCTTTTCTGGACCAGCAACAACAATATCAAGACATTTCCCTGCATACTGTAACTCACTGGCATTTGCAAGCACACACTGCCTCACCTCTACCTATTAATTCAGTTCTATCAGATTCTTCCATAATTCACACACAAACACACTGGATTAACAAAACTGTTTTTAAGAGAAAATATAAGAACTTTATTAAGATAAATTATAGGACGTTCTTAAGAATATTCTTAAAAGTAATTCTCAAATATTTTCTTATAAACATATTCATTTTTCTAAGAATTAATGGGCAGACTTTGTCAATGATTATACTATAAGAGTAATTTGTCAATTTGTTAAACTTCATTTGTGTAACAAGCACCGCACGACTCACGTTCTTATGTAAGCGTGTAATGTGTTAAACGGCATTAACGAATATTATAGGTATACTTCTTTAGCCTATATGTTACGAGTCTGTGTAAGTAAACATTTTGCAATGTATTTAAAAGCACTCTGGATTTTCTAATAACGAAGGCTAAAAATTCGGTAAAGTACGGCAGTTACACCTGATCAACATTATATCAAAATTCATTATTGGCGAAGAAACACCACCAAATACATGTAAAAAAAATCTTATTTTTTGAGATTTTAAAGACAACCGTGAAGGTATTCTAATTTAGCCTATAGGTTATATTTACAACAATAAAGCTGTTTTCATTTACATATTTTCAGTTTCTACTGTCAGTTCTAACTAAACGTGACATCTTCATGAAAAGCGGCGATTTTGGCTATATTCTTTCACACAGCCTCTGTCTAGATAACCATATGCATATTTACAGATGAAATTGTCAGGGCCGAGACTCGAACTCGGGTCTCTGGTGTCGAGGGCGAACACTCTACACCGATGCCACTGAGGAATGGAGGAACCCAGAGGAAGACGCACACACGGAGGCTTGAGTAGAATCACTATACTCCTTTTTATTAACGCCCCAGAAGGCAAGGTACTCCACAAGGCTCCCGAAGGTAGGGAAACAAAAACAACTCCGAAGAGGCCAAGCAAAAATCTTTAGAATCCAAACAAAACTCAGGTAATCCACACACAAAAAAAGGAACAGGAAAAAGGGAAACTAAAACAACTCCGAAGAGGTAGAGCAAAAAAAATAAAGCTCTTTAAAGAAATCCAAAACAAGAGATCACGAGGCACACACAAACTAAGTACTGAATACAACAGGGGGTTGGGGGGGGTGACTGGCTACAATAACATTAAAGACCGAGCAATGAGACAGGGAACAGAGAACAATTTAAATACACAGGGGACAAATAAGGCACAGGTGAAAACAATGACACTAAGGACGCCACCTGTGGAGACAGTGACATCCAGTGGCTGGAGCCAGGAACTACCACCCCGAATCCTGACAGAAATGTGTTCATGTTTATACATTCAAACAGTCGATAACAGTGACATGTTGTTGGAAACGCTGTTTTGTACTCATTTCATTCAGGAGTCACCTGTCGAATGTGCTGCTTCTTCCTGCCGCTCACTGAGACGAACCCTCCATGGGGAAAGTGAGTCCTTGCGCTCGCGGGACAGCACAGGCGACATTTTCCCACTGAATGAAAGCTTTTTCGGAGGGTCGCTGGATATTTCGCTTTGTGCTTCTCCTGAACAAAAGCTGCTAAAGGGTTTGTAAAAGTTACTATATCAAGAGATAGACTTGCGTACTCTACCATCAGGTCTGGGCATGAACTGCATCCTGCTCGCTGTGGTAACCTTGGAATAATGAGACAAGACTGGCTGAGAGTAGAGTACTGTTCTGCACTCTTTGATGCAACAAGTACATCAGTTGTGTTCCTGGTTCCGGTTGATCTAACTAATGCAGCCTAAACCCTCAGAGGATTTATATTATGGAAGTGTAGTGTATGCAAGATTAAAAAGATGCGTCTTTATTCTAGATTTAAACTGACAGAGTTAGGGCTGTCACGATTATGAAATTTGACTGACGATTAATTGTCTAATAAATCATTGCGATTATGACGATTAATTGTCTGTTTTAGGGCTTTGGCGATTATGACGTTTAATTGTCTGTTTTTGAGCTTTGACATTTAATTCTCATACATTTTTGATTCAGCGATTGAAACGACCATATTGTTCTGAATACAAGACTATGTTTTTTTATTGGAAATACATCGGAAAAAATTGGGTCATCATATATTTAAGGTTTAGGCTTTTACTTGTCAATAATTGTCAGGTTCCAGGTCTGAGCACCGGTTGGTTCATGTGTTTGTTTATGTTCTTCCCACCAAGCACATGGAGGAGCCCGTTTGACAGCTCTACATGTGTTCGGTCTTTACTTTTGGGTGCTCCGCCCCCCTTGTTATCCACTCATCACCGCACTCCTGTTTTCACTCCCGCTAATCACTCCACACCGGTTTCCACTCTCGCTATCTCCTCTCTCTCCCTTCTTATACTTTCAGTTTCCTATGTTTCTCGTCAGTCCGTTAGGCTTCTAACCTTCCGACGATCAGTCTTGCTTAAACCTAGTTCAGTCTTGTCTTGTCTTGCCTTGTTCAGTATTCTTGTGGCTAACTTGCTTTGTTCGTCCAGGCTCCAGTTCTATTTTGCACCCTGCTTGGTGATACATTTTCACGCAGATCCGTGCACCGGCGACCGTGGTACCATCTCTGGCTGAAGGCGGAAGGAGTTTTGTTCGGGCGGATTTGCCTTTTCTCTACGGGAGCGTTTGAGTGGATTTACCTTTTCTCTACGGGAGCGTTTGAGTGGATTTACCCTTTTTCTCCGGGAGCGTTTGAGCGGATTTACCTTTTGCCCTCCGGGGCGGGTTTGTGGATTTACGAGCGGATTTACCTTTTGCCCTCCGGGGTGGTTTTGTGGATTTACTTTTTCTCTCCGGGGCTGTCAAGTGGATTTACCTTTCCCCCCCTCTGGGGTTTTCTAGTGGATTTTCTTTTTGCCTTTTTCGGCCGAGCGCTCGTGCCCTGTGTCTAGCTTCTGTTCAGGGTTTTGTTGATTCCTTCATTGCTAGATCTGACTATTGCTAATAAAGGATATTTGGGTGATCCCTGCTTCTGACTCCCATCCTTCTGGCGTGACAAATAATACAACCGCCAAATACTTGTAAATTAAGTAAATTGATCAGGTGTGAATTGAAGCCACCATTAAAATGCTATCAGTCATAGAAAAGCTTCTAGTCTGTTTTTTTCTCACTTGCAAGACTACAATAAAAGTTCATTTCTATGTTAATGAAATTTTGGTAGACTGGTTTTCACACTGAGATTTGCTTAAATAATATTAAATTGTACTGCAGGTAATTTGTATGTTTTTTTAAGTGATTGTGTTGTGGTGGTACATTTTACAAGTATTACCATGCTTTAGTAACCATATATACACTAAAATATGCAATATGCAGATGCACTACAGCTCCCCCTAGTGTCTTCTATAGAGATGTGCAATAATTGCGATGATCTGAAACCATCGCGATGAGGTCAAACAATCGCGATGAGACGATTATTTAATAATCGTGACAGCCCTAGACAAAGTGTGTCTGCCTCCCCGGACAGTGCAGGGAAGACTATTCCAAAGTTTAGGCGCTAGATAGGAAAAGGATCTACCACCTGCACTTGATTTTGAAATTCTAGGTATTACCAACTGACAGGACGCCTGAGAGCGTAATGCACGTGAAGGACTGTAATACAAAAGGAGTTCATTCAAGTACTGAGGAGCTAAACCATGTAAGGCTTTATAGGTAATAAGCAAGATTTTAAAGTTAACGCGATGCTTTATAGGTAACCAGTGCAAGGTTGACAGAACCGGGCTAATATGTTCATACTTTTTTGTACGTGTAAGAACTCGAGCTGCCGCGTTTTGGACCAATTGGAGTTTTTGTAATAAGCCTGCAGGGCAACCACCTAACAGTGCATTACAGTAATCTAGTCTTGATGTCATGAATGCATGAATTAACTTCTCTGCATCTGAGATTGACAGCATATGACGTAGTTTAGATATATTCTTAAAATGGAAAAACGCAATTTTACAGGTGTTGGCGACGTGGCTCTCAAATGACAGATTACTATCGAATAGAACGCCAAGATTCTTTGCTGACGACGAGGGTTTTATGGAACATCCGTCAATAGTTAAACAGTATTCTTGGTTGTTACTTATAGCAGTTTTCGGTCCAATAAGTAACACTTCCGTTTTGTCCGAGTTCAGTAATAAAAAGTTGTTACTCATCCAGTTTTTTATATCGACTATGCATTCCATTATTCGATGGAACTGCTGTGTTTCATGAGGCTTCGAGGAAATATAAAGTTGAGTATCATCAGCATAACAGTGAAAGCTAACTCCGTGTCGCTTTATTATATCTCCTAGAGGTAGCATGTATAATGCGAAGAGCAGAGGCCCTAAGACTGAGCCCTGTGGTACACCGTACTGGACTTGCGATTTGCGTGACACCTCATTGTTTATTGCTACAAATTGAAAATGGTCGGATAAATAAGATTTAAACCATTTCAAAGCTATTACTTTAATGCCGACGTAATTTTCGAGTCTATGTAAGAGTGTGCTGTGGTCAATGATGTCGAATGCAGCACTAAGGTCTAGCAGCACCAATAACAAGATACAACCTCGGTCAGATTCCAATAGCAGATCATTTGTAACTCTGATCAAAGCAGTCTCTGTACTGTGACATGCTCTAAATCCAGACTGGAATTCTTCATTGATGTCATTCCTTTGGAGGAGATGAGTTAATAATACTAAGAAGAGGATCTATAATTTCTGAGAGCATCTCTTTCAGTAGATTTGTAGGTATAGGGTCTAGCATGCATGTTGTTGATTTAGATCAGGGGTCACCAAGTAGCGGACTCCGGTCCGATAGCGGACCGCGAGATGCGTCCGTCCGGACCTCAAAGCCTTTTGACATAATAAATAAATGAACGCCTAACATTATTTTCAAATGCAATCAAATTTATAGCAGGCACATCAAGGTCCGCTCAGTAGCAGTTTGGGTCCTACGGCACCACGGACAGTTAACATTTGCGCACTGTTGCTACATTCAGACATCGATGAGTGAAGAGAGCCGAGACAGACTCGCTGCACAGCGTGCAGACAGATGTAACTGTCAGTGACTGAAAAACAATGTCCTTTCCAAAAGTTAGAAAAGTTGACGCTGAAAACCATGTTTTCTGAGATGAATGGGTCGAGAGATTTGCATTTGTTGTTCCTGCATCGACCGGTTTGTCTCATTTGCTCGGAGTCTGTTGCGGTTGTCAAAAGTGGAAACCTTAAATTTAGGAAACTTCTTAGGAAAACATAACACGCCCTTTACTGACGGGAAAATAGTAAAAGAGTACATGCAAGGCTGTGTGAAACACTTTTAGAAGGAAAATAAAGACATGAACTAAGAGAAAATATTAAACAAACCCCCCTTTCAGCTGCACCAGCCACAAGAAGAGCTGAAATGTTATCAGAGAATGATCAGTTACAACTTGATGGTGCTATTTGTTAATCTCAGTTCAGCAGAAAACAACACTTTAGTTTTCTTTTAAAGTTGTTAATGTTGAAATGAATGTATGTTCAGTGCAGGTTTAGAGATTAGGGCATTTTGCACATTTTCCTTCATTATATTGTTGTCAGACATTGTTATGCCATCGTATAGATATGATTTTTTAGGTATTTAATTGTGCGGACCTCGGCTGGTAAGGAGGGTTCGTTTACTGGACCTCAAGCAATTTTAGTTAAAGACTCCTGATTTAGATGATCTAATGATTTTAGACAGCTCGTCGTGATCTACGGTATAAAATAATTGCATTTTCTCCTTAAGGGCGCTGTAGTTAGTTTGTTCAGCGGGTTTCACTTCTTCTTGCATTGTTATAATTTTTTCTCTAATATCTTGGATTTTATTTGTGAAGTAGTTCATAAATTCATCACTGTTATGCTGATATACAGGATCAGAAGTCACTGACGATTTATTTTTTGTTAATTTAGCCACTGTGTTAAATAAAAACCTAGGGTTGTGCTGGTTTTCTTCTATTAGTGATGAAAAGTAGGCAGAGTTTAAGGGCTTTCCTGTATTTTCGAATACTATCCTTCCATGCTGTACGAAATAACTCTAATTTAGTATTCTTAAAGTCACGCTCCATTTTTCGGGCCGATTTCTTTAGAGCCTGAGTGTGTTCATTATACCACGGTGTTGGACTGCCATTTTTAATCTTCTTTAAACGTAGAGGAGCAACTGTGTCTAGCGTTTCCGAGAAGGTGGAATTAAAATTTTCAGTGGTAATGTCAAGATCTTCAGCGTTATTTCTCATGCTAGCGATTTGAGACAATTCGGGGCAGATTATCGAGAAAAGCATCTTTGGTAGTTGAAGTTATTGTTCTACCATATTTGTAACAAGGAGTTTTATTTGCAGCCATAGGCCAGTGAAGCAAACATAATACCAGATAATGATCCGAAATGTCTTCACTCTGCAGAAGGATTTTAACGTCGTCCACATTTAAACCATAAGACAGTATTAAATCTAAAGTATGATTACGAAGGTCAGTGGGTCCTGACACATGTTGACTAACGCCCATGGAGTTAAGAGTGTCTTTGAAAGCCATTCCTAAGGCATCTGTATCGTTATCTACATGGATGTTCACCAACAACAAGGACTCTATATGCGTCCAGTACTAGTTCAGATAAGAACCCACCAAATTCTTTAATAAAATCTTTGTGGTGCCCTGGAGGCCTATATACAATAGCCAGAATAAATTTAAAAAATGTTTTATCCTTAGTATTAGGTGTTGGAACATGAAGAACCATGACTTCAAAAGAATTGTATTTAGAGTTAGACTTCTGGGAAGTGCTAATAGAGTTATTGTCAAGTGCTGCGACACCTCCCCCTCTGCCTTTTAGACGAGGCTCATGTTTATAATAATAATCTTGGGGGACAGATTCATTTAAAGTAATATAATCCTCTGGTTTTAGCCATGTTTCTGTCAAACAGAGCATGTCTATTTTATGATCTGTTATCATATCGTTAACAAAAAGTGTTTTATTAGAGAGAGATCTAATATTTAGCAATCCGAGTCGTAACAGTTGATTGTGTGTATTTTGTTCATGTTTAATTTGTTTAACGTTTATTAAATTACTTTCAAGAGGTTTAAGCATTATTTTATGTTTGCTAATCCGGGGGACAGACACAGTCTCTATTTTGTGATGTTTGGGACAACGGATTATTACATGTTGTACATTTTGTATATTCTGCGACAAGAGACGGCAAGCAGACAGTTGGTTAAGCATTCTGTCTGCTCCCTGACCTGGGCCCCAGCGAGTCAAGTTTTAGCATTAGCATTAAGACTTTTTGCCATATTTCTAGACAGGATGGAAGCCCCCGCCCAGGAGGGATATAGACAATCTCGTTTCAACAGGTCAGGTCTGCCCTCAAAACTCTTCCACTTATTTATAAAAACTATATCATTCTGCAGGCACCACCATTCTAAATAAGCTATTTTAATAACTTATAATTCGAACCTCCATATTGCTATATTATATGTTTTCTACTTTTCGCAGCTGGTATTTTTTTATTTTAATCACCTTTTGTATAAAGGTTTTGCATAAAAGTTTTGTGTTTGGTAAAACTACATAAACTATCTGTGCTGACGTGTAACGTTAACCAGTATGTTAGCAGTTATCTGAACCTGCTATGAGCGGGATTTGAACAGGCGATCAGTCCGGCATAGGAAGCAAGGAGGCCATAGTGTAAGTCGCGAAAGCACCTCTTGAAGTCAGGGAGTGAGGTTTACCCGCACAGCTCACACTAACTGGTCTCAGTTACATCTGCATATTATATGATGATGAATGCAAGAAGCTGTTCACATGTCGCGTCTTTTTGCACTCTCGCCTGGCACCCCTCCGGTCATTTGGGCCGGCCCTGGTACATAGAATTTATTACTCAGCACTCTGGAATACTTGATTCTGATTGGCTAGTCGCAGCATTCCAAGGTCTGATACTCCCAGATAACAACCACTCGATAATAACACATGGTAACCGGGAAGCTGAAAATCATTTTGACAAGCACAGTTTATTACACAAAAAGTAAACATAAACATGTCCTTTAATAACATACTGTATATGACATTATATTTAAAACCAAATTGTGTGGCATTTTAATGTCGTTTCTTACCTGAAAACCGAAAGTAAACAGGTTTTCCTCGCGGAAGGGCTGCATTCCTTAAAATGAGCTAATTAAATATTTCAAATCAATATTTCATGTTCACTACTTATGAGGTAAGTAGCTATGTAATAAGCGGGATAAAATAGGCGAAAGGGGCTAAATAAACCTCTTCAGTGTGATACAAGACCCTAGTAACCTTGGTAAGAACAAAGATTGAGAGAGCCTAAGCGTATTTACTCCTGACTTGCACCAAATGTGAAAATGTAACCAAATCTATAAAAAATACACAAACTGGAACATTTGTGTTAGAACTCTAAAACTTGTCGTTTCCCAGACAGTGCTTAACCCTAGTCCCAGACTAACTTAAATGTGTCCTGAACTGGGCTTGTTTGTTGTTTTATACTGTTGTATGAGGTCTACTTATGACGTTCACATGGTTTTTACTTTCAAAAACATCAAAATCAATAAGTAATAGGCTATTTTCTACCCGGGTTTTGAGGCCGTTTGAAGACTTGGAAGCAGGGCCGGATTATCCAATGGGCGTTATGGGCACAAGCCCAGGGGCCCATGCGCGCTTGGGGCCCGGGCAAGGGGAAGAAAATTTCACATAACAGCGTTTACGCCAAATTCATTTGTGTGCGCACATGGAGGTGCACACACAAAACATTGTTTCTGAATTAGAAAATCTGTCTTTTGATTTAGTCACTTTTACGAGCCATCTAGCGGCTTTTGTTCAGAAGAAGCACATAGCGACAAATCTATCCACTTCTTGGATAAACCTTAGCTTTCATTCAGTGGGAAAATGTCGCCAGTGCTGCCCCGCGAGCGCGAGGTCTCTCTTTCCCGGCGCAGGGATCCCTTCTCTCGGCATCACTCTGTACAGTGAGCGGTAGGAAGAAGCACCACGGTACGACAGGTGACCCGTGAATAAAATGAGTACGAAACAGCGTTTCCAACAACCTGTCACTGTTATCGACTGTTTGGATATATAAATATGAACAAATTTCATCCGTAAATATGCACATGGTTACCATGAGGCTGTGTGAAAGATCATATAACGTTAGCCGAAATTTTTATTGTGAGTTGTTAGATGATGTCGCGTAATGAACTGAGAACAGAAACTGAAAACACAGTAGGCTATGTCAATGAGAACGGTTTTATTGTTGTGAACATGAGTTGATATACACTCGCGGCTGTCTTAAATCTTAAAAGGTACGCGTTTTTTACATTTATTTGGTGGTACTTC
Source organism: Triplophysa rosa (assembly GCF_024868665.1). Taxonomy (NCBI): domain Eukaryota; kingdom Metazoa; phylum Chordata; class Actinopteri; order Cypriniformes; family Nemacheilidae; genus Triplophysa; species Triplophysa rosa. Next base: position 19,776,740 of record NC_079893.1, on the reverse strand, counting down.
CATGCCAATTATGAATTATTTTATATTGATATAATGTTGATCAGTAACTGCCATACTTTACCAATATTAAGCCTTCATTATAATCCACAGTGCTTTTACATACATTGCAAAATGTTGACATACGCACACATATGATGATGTCATAATATATATGCTAAAGAATTATACTTATAATACTCGTTAATGCCGTTTACTGTAACACATTACACGCTTAAATAAGAACGTGAGTTGCAAGGTGCTTGTTATACAAATAAAGTTTAACAAATAGACAAATTACACTTGAAGTACAATCATTGACTAAGACTGCCCATTTATTCTTAGAAAAATAAAGATGAAAATATTTGAAAATTGCACGTAAGAATATTCTTTAAAACTTTCTGTAATTTATCTTAAGAAAGTTCTTATATTTTCTGTTAAGAACAGTTTTGCATGTCCTGCATGTTTGTGTGTGAATTATGGAAAAATCTGATACAACTGAATTGATAGAGGTGTGGTAGTGTGTGCTGCTTGCATATGCCAGTGAGTTACAGTATGCTGGGAAATGTCTTAATATTGTTGCAGCTGGTCCAGAAAATCATTGTTGCAATCATGAGGTGTAAAGTATGATGGAGGATGTGTACTGGTGTTGATATAGTCCTTCAGGTTGTGATCATAGTTTGTAACTTGTCAATGTAATCCTGTAAAAGATAGAGGTGTTTATATGCATGGTACCCTATAGGCTAATTAAAAACTTTATTGTGTGCACGTGTATGTGGGGGGGTCCATAAAACACTTGTGCCCAGGGGCCTCTGAATTCTTACTCCGGGCCTGCTTGGAAGTAAACGCCTACTGCTATGATTGGATAGCAGTTTGCGTAGTAAACTTAGTTGGAGCCTTCTGTGAATTTGGTAACGTAAGGCCCGTTCAGATTGTGGGAGATGCGAAAAAGCGAAACGAATACCCGACGAACCAAGTTTTCATATCAACGACGATAAATGTTCGCTTTCTTCTATTTGACGCCCGCACGGTAGATGGCACTGATGGAGAATACATTTCACGCACATTAGGTGGCGCTCAACCGCTATTGACGCAATGCATGGAGTGCTGCCTACGTATTTCCGGTAAAATCTCAGGGGGCGGGAAAGCTTCCGGGTTGTATTCACCCATAGCAAATGTGCTTTACCAGCGCTCGTTTGGGGGGGAATTAACGTGTAATATAGATTAGTGAAATACATCGTATTGTTAAAATACTATATTTTAAACATGTAATGGGTGCTATAATACAAAACTTTAGTTTAGTCATGACCTGCAGCGTTTAAATACACATGTGACTGTGGTTCCGTCAGGCATGGCTGTGTCCCGTTTTATGAAGCTTCACAGAGATTTAATAATGTTCCGAGCATGGATTTACTTTATTACACGTAAGGATTTAAACCTTAACTGGTACTACAGTTTGTTGTCATCACGTTAAGAGTGCAGATGTGATCGAGCCACAGCACTTCAGCTACTGAAGATCATATGGTCTATTGGTGAAAGCGCTAGCTAATGCTAAAGAATAAACGTAACACTGGATACATTAATTTGGTTTTATTTGTACAAATTGTAATGTAAATAAAAATAACGTAAATATATAGGCTACTTATGACATTTCTGTACTGTACGTAATATGCAAGTTTTGTAGAAACTATGGGGGAGGCTTAGCCTTCCCCTGGTGGCCTGGCCACGGACTTGAGTCGAGTGATTCAAATCGCTGTGGAATTATTTTCACGCGCAAACGACCACTGCCTGCTGATAGTTCTGATTGTTTCACGAGTTTACCTGCGCAGATAACAGTGATGTTGATAGGGAAATAATGATAGAGCGTGGTTATAAGGTTATGCGTATTTGGCGTGCTGTCTGGGAAGCGGGCTCCGAGCTCGCCAGATCTATCCGAGCCCGAAACACTCTACACCTTGGTCAGGGTGAGTGCGCCGAGCTCGGAACCGGTTTGAGCCCAGAGCACACCCCCTGGGGATAATGAGTTAGGGAGAGGAGCCGGGGTGGAGGAGGGATGCTTAATCTTAAGAGATAGAGCAGGTAAGATGGTTTCCCTATTTATAAGCGAGCTCGCTAGGACTGATTGTGTAGATGCGGTGATTGCTGATAGTAGACCAGCCGTGCTGATTATATGCTCCGGCTCCACCCGAACTTTGTTAATTAAACATCATTTCTACATGGAAAAGCTGCGCTCAACTGTTGGATCGGTTTTCTCTGACCCAAAATGCAAATAATGAGAAAACCTAGATCAGCAGTTGTGGGAAACGTAATTGCATAGCCTGCGCATGTGCAAAGAATACAACTATTTTATGAGTCTCTCATATCCGGTAGGCTACGCGCCTAAAAACGTGGGTTGGTGAGAGCAATAGATTGCGCTAATTGCAGCTTACTTTTGTGTTGGCAGCCTTTAGAAATTTAACAAAATGGACATAAGAACATTTTTTAAGTCGAAGACTTCATGTTTTACTGATTTGAACAACAACACGTCAAATTCAAGTCTACAGTCGGGCGAAAATGTAGAAGAGTTGCCAACGGATTGTACAGCCGTTGGGCCTGGCAGCAGCAGTCAGGGTCGAGAGGATAACTCTGGTAACTTTACCAATAAAAGAGGCACGCCCGTGGATTTAGGCACTAAGGACTCTGGACCATCACAGCCTTGTTTACCGGAATACCCCAAAACACTGTTCGGTAAGCAGAATCGGTCATTTTCGTCAGAATACTACAAGACATATAAATTCATTGAATACAGCAAAGAGGCAGATGCGGTATTCTGCTTCCCCTGTCGATTGTTTCAGTGCAGTTCTAGCGCCGCATATAGAGATCCAGCTTTTGTTATAAATGGAGTACGTGACTGGAAGAAAATATTAGCAAAATTACAGAAACACGCAGACGGAGCACCGCATCGCCAGTGTACAGAGCAGTGGCACTGCTTTGAGCAAACCAAAGCTACTGGTTCCGTTGCTACACTGTTAAGTGAATCTCACAAGACCACAGTGCAAGCCAATAGGGAATATGCAGAAACCATTGTTGATATATTGCTCAATTTAGGAAAACAAGGACTTTCACTGAGAGGGCACGATGAGGGAGAAACTTCAGAAAATCGTGGGAACTTTTTAGAGCTGTGCAACTGGTATGCCAGACATGACAGGGCTTTCAGTGCTCGATTAAATGCCCCGTTCAATCTAACGAGTCCTGACACACAAAACAAATTTTTAGAAATAGCTGCTCATTTAGTAAAAGACAAGATAATCCACAGCATCGAAGAGAATGGCTTTTTTGCTGTTCTAGTGGACGAAGCACGCAGTTTTAAAGAGGAACAAATGGCCGTGTGTGTAAGGTACACAGAAAAGCTGGAGATAAACGAACGATTTCTAGGATTTGTAGACTGTTCTGAAAGAGTTGACACTACTGGAATTTATGGCTATATAAAGCACTTTCTGTGTGCGTGTGAGATATACTTTTTGCCCATTGTTGGACAAAGTTATGACGGAGCGGCTGTCATGTCCGGTCATGTAAACGGAGTTCAGCAGAAATTGCGTCAAGACCATCCATGTGCAGTGTACATACACTGTATGGCCCACAAGTTGAATTTGGTTTTGGTAGATGCCTGCAAGGTGAATCATACAGCAAACAAGTATTTTCACATCATCGAGAGTCTGTATGCATTTTTCTCACAGCCAGGCACACACCATGCATACCAGAAGCACCAAAAGGAGTTAGGAGTTAAAGCTGAACTGACGGCTCTTAGCAACACGAGATGGGCATAAAGAGTTCAATGAGAGCCCTGCTCTCCACTCTTTCCGAATTCGCCGTGCCGCCCTTTCGCAGGTTCGTTGAAGCATCTGGTCTTTTAAGCAATCTCAAAAAGACCGCGTTCTGTGTGTGCCTTGTGGTATTTTACCACGTTCTTAGTATGATCCATGTTGCACACAAGGCACTCCAAAAGAAAGATACAACACTTTCTCAGGCCTCAAGTGTCATGGAATTGACAATAAAAAGTCTTGAGAGTATGAGGACCAGTGACAAGTGGGAGGAACTATGGATGGAGATTGAAGCATTCTGTAATTCACTCGACATTCAAGTAAATGAAGATGAACGCGAACACACGCACAAGCGACCTATGAAAAGAACTGTTGCGCTGGATTCCTGTGTTGTGACGAGTTCCGTTGGACAAAGGGAATACCAAAGCAATACAACACAAAGCGTGAAAGAGAAATGGGCCCAAAGGCTCTACTTTCCTGTTTTGGATACTCTGCTCGGTGAGTGTCAGTCCCGGTTTTCCACCCAGACCATGGAAATAGCAAGGAGTGTTGATGCGGTGCTAAAATGCGACCCAGAAGGCGCGCAATGTCTTTTGAATGAATATGCAACCGCCCTCTCTATCAACCCCAAATTGGCCTGTACCGAGATGAATTTAGTCAAAATGAACTCGCAACACACATCATCTGACTTTGTGAAGGAGGCATTGTCCACTGGATTTTATCCAAACTTCGAAAAACTTTTCAAGCTGGCACTGACTTTACCTGTGGGGACGGCAACATGTGAGAGATCGTTTTCAGCTATGCGACGCGTCAGGAACTGGATGCGTTCAACAATGTGCCAGGAAAGACTTTCATCTTTGAGCCTGCTGCATATTGAGAGTGACATAACAGCAGCACTAAACATTGAAGACATCATTAGCGCATATGATGCAAAGTCCAAACGCAGGATTTTGCTGCATTAGGTAAGGCAATGTTTTTTATTTTTCATATTGGCATGCCAAATTACGCGTACGCTATGCTTGCTTGCTTTTGTGTTAAAATTAACATTGATTTGTGAACGTAGCTGCTTTCAGCAAAGCTATTTATCCAGAGCGTTTGTGCTGGTTGGTGTAGGTTGCAACGTGGCATTGAAACTATTTCATGGTACATCCAGGTGCAAGGAAACCTGTTTATGTGTTTTAATATTGTAGGCTTGTTTTAGCCTTACCCTGGAGTTTGTTCACCCTCCACACATGAGTACGACTTTGTCTGTGATCCTTGGAAAACTTCACAAAATTTAAACAATAAATTGAAGCTTTAGGTCACAGCTATCCTTTGGTGTGTCCTGCTCCTAAACTTTGTGTCTTCTCTGACTTCATAATTCTGAAACATGTCGTCCTCTCCCTGATCTCCTGTCATCTGATTCTGACTGGGAGCTGAGAAAATATATATATAGCCTAGTATTAATGATTTGAAAATCACACTCGTAACATAACAATGGAAGGTAAGTGAGAACGTTATCATTTATAAAACAAAATCAATGTCATCAACTTAAGGTGAATTGTGTAACAAATTAAAAACCGATTCAGTATTTAAACAATATTTATACCCTTTAAAAGCCAAGCTATGTCTGTTTCTTTACAGCAAACCTGCATATTAGAGCCATATGACAGATGTGTCTTACCGGGAACTGTGTTATTGATATCTGGTCAGATTCATACAAATTTGTTGTTTAAAGGTAAAGATATTTAAGGGCTGAAAATCGTTGATAAACTCTGTGTAAAGATGATGTCATTCAGTGTTATCCAGCCTTAACGTTACGTGCTACGTGCTAATAGCAATAGCGTCCAAGCTGTCCATGTATTTTTAAACGGATAGTTTAATGTAGCCTACTTCTTTACTTGACAGGGGGGCAGCTGACAGTATCACAATGCTGACGAACATCATTTATTGTAATCCGGCGAACTTTGTGTAAGCAACGAGTACAAATATTCATCTTCTCCTCTGTCATGTTCACAGCTCTAGGTAGAGATGAATGGGTCCGTGTATCATCTGATCATTTGATTATTCCATTCAATAGAACAAACGGAAAAAGAAAAAAAACAGTCGATATTTCGTTTTTCCAACCTGATCTCACGGCGAATTCGCATTAATTCATACGAGTTAACCAAGTGGCTAAATCGTACGATATCAAACGAGCTGGGTCGTACGAAAACGTGCGTTTAGTTCATGGCGTTCAAGAAACGTGACCCCGCTCTTATTCTGCAAACATCGCGAGGTTTAACGACAGTTTACACGCGCCACGCTTTGGTAAGTGTCGGTCACGGTGCCCTGTTTTAATATCCAAGTTAAATGTTTTTAATCAATCCGTCTGTCTTCAATCGCTTCATAATAGCTTACGGAAGCGTTCTTTGTGTCCCAAATTGATTTCAACCAAACACATTGTAATTAGAGCGACTAAATGCTAGCGGCAGGTTTTCTTTCGATCATGTGATCCTTCGATCACTTTATAATAGTTATATTTGGTTAAAAGAAGCCGTATGTTAACTGTGATATTGGTAACGTTAGTTAAAACACGCCTCACTCACCATGCTTTTAAGTTACTACGGTTATGTAGTTGTACTGTGGTATTTGTAGTTACGGCACAGTACCCACCCTCGAACCATTACCATGTTTTTACCACACTGACTGCAGTTCAACAATGTCATGCGTATTAAAAGCATCCTTATCACAACCATTACCGTGCTTTTACCACAGGAGCAACAGTTTAATCTGGTCATGTTTAGTAAAAGCACGGTTATCATGACGCTTACCATGCTTTTACCTGAGGAACTAGTTTAACCTTGTCATGTGTACTAAACGCACGGTTATCACAACATTTACCATGCTTTTACCACAGTGACCGTAGTTCAACCCTGTCATGTGTAGCAAAAGCACTGTTATATGAACTGATCATGCTTTTTATACAAAAAATGTAATTCTCTATTTTTTTTGTCTTGCAGTTACTTGCAGATCATACACTCCTCAATCTACACCGGCTACAAAAATCTTTAAACCAACGGTTCTTTTAAGAGCCATCTCTTCTCTTGCCTAACCCCTACTCACTCTCTCTCTCTCTCTCACTCTCTCTCACACACGCACACGCACACACGCACACACACACTCACACACACACACACACACACACACATTTATTCTCTCTCTTTCAATCTCATTATACATATTACTTGTTTCTTCTCTTGTTCACCATGGCATTTTGTCAAAATTCACAGTCAGATTTTGATCAACTATGTCAGGAAGCTGAGAGCATTTCCAGAGAGCTTGAACTAAAAGCTATCAGCGCTAAACATTACAAAGCCACCAGGGAGGCTGAATAGTTTCTTCAAACATTCACCCCTCCACAGGTATTGTTGAAAACATTCAGTTAGATTTTTGATGTAATACTGTATATATATATATTTTATAAACCTTTTCTTTTAATAAACATTATTTTTCTCTTTTAGCTGAAAAGGAAGACCAGAAGGGCTTGTGGAACTCATGTCGAAGCAAATGTATTTGTTCAGAGGGATGAATTTGGGCAACTTGTGCCTAAACGGAGAAGAAAAAAAGCTGCAAAGGCAGTCACTTCTGATGGTATGTCTTGTTACCCATGAACAAACATGATGTTGTATTTTTCATAGCATTTTTTTCATAGTATTTTTTGTATGTCCTAAATAACAACATTTCTCCTCTGATAATGTATAGCACATTTTGTACCTCTAGTGTATATTTCTATTAATCTCTTATTTATTTATAGCTGCTACCATCAACAAACCAGCTATGCTTTCTAGGCAAGAAGACTTTGACTACAGTGAGTATTTAACACCAACTGTTTTCAGGCAAACTAGTCATCTAGCTTTAATATTGACTTTTTTATTACCCACTCTCGTAAGGTGGGATTCCATCTGTGTCAACACACAATATTTCACCAGTTGTTGAAGATATAGGTGTGTAGATGTTATATTTTAACGAGTTCTAAGTATCATTATTTTTTTCTTATGCTCTAACATGTGATATTATGTTTTCTGTACAGAAATTCTTCAGCGAGAGGTTGAGGAGTTGTTAGCTAATACGGAACACATTCAGTGCTCAAATCCGTCTTCCTCAAACACTTGGTCAATTCGGATGGACCAAGATAAAAAGAAATGGGCAGCTATAAGGCCAGAAATGGTTGAGGCTTTATTGACAAGGGAGCATACAAAAGTCAGCAAGTGCCAGCACTGCAGCCTCAAGCCATCAGTTATCCGATGTAAAAACTGCATTCAAAAACAGCTGTACTGTGGGGACTGTGACGTTATGGCACATCAAAGTAAACTTCACAATCGAGAGACATTTGTGGAGGGATTTTTTAAGTCCATATCCCCAACAACTTAGGTGAAGTTGGACGTTGAAGGCCAGTTCCATTTCGAGGAACAGGGTATGTATTTTAATCGTTTATATTATAAAACTTGGAAACTTGAATCTGTCGTGTGAATTTCCATGTGCCCATAATGATGTTATGAATAATAAAGATTGAATTTTAATTTTTTGCACTTTGCTTTTAGATTGCTTTTTGCCTGTTGAGGCACCTGAGCATATTTGCAACTGTCCTTCTGACTCCATTGTGGTATCAGCAGGTAAAAGGGTAATTCTCATAGCAATTGATGGTGAGTCCAGTATAAAATGTAGTTTTTTTATCATTATTAATAAGATTTTTTTTCTTTGTATTAACAATGTACTTTTTAATTGTTTAAATAGGGAGCTACAATGTCGTCTTGCCACACTTTACATGTGCTGAGTGCCATACGAGCAGAAACACCAGCATCCCACTTTTAATCAAGTCTGGTTACTGGCCTGCAACAGCAAGCTGTGACACACTATATAGAATCGATGTGTTAATCTCATATGAACACATGAAGCTGACTGCTCCAGGAATGTCTAGACTATCTTTTACCAGTTTGCTGGAACAGCGAACACAGTTTTTTGACCGAGTATTAATTTAATGAATTACTAAATTAGTTATTTTTTTACTATCTGTGAAGGTGTCATTTCTCATGTGGTTTGTCATCTGTTTTGTTCCCAGAATGGAAAGATCTGCTTAGATGCTTTTCAAAAAAGTTTTTTTGAATGGAGATACTGCCAGTTTGAAATTGATCAGCTCTGTGGACTGAAAGTGTTTGACTGTCCAGCCTGTTCTCCATTAATGCTTGCCATGTCAGTAGATGGTAACAGGAAAATGTATCGCTTTAAAAGAGGGTAAGTGAATTTGTATATTTGTCCATCAAATAACATTTCATGCCAACCTATCAACTTTTTGTTGAATAACTACATATGTAATTATTTCAAGGGCTGAAAACCATGGCCTGTTTACAGGTGTCTTTATCTGTGAGGATGAACAGGTTTCCAAATTCGTGGACTACATTAATGCTAAAACAAAGCATGTAGGTTGTAATGTTGTTTTGTCTTAAAGTTTTCTTATGTTGTATTTCTGAAACAAAAATGAGCTATTTATGTTATGCCATGAATTATATTCATAACAAATTATATTCTTATCCGTAATCTGGCCAATGCCATGAATTGTCATGTGTTCATCATGCTTTTCAACTGCAGTAAATTAACAATTCAGAAAAACTATTCATTTTAAATTTGTCAGTCTGATATTATATATACACTTTTTTTACTTTAATAGAGGGACTGTAGATTTAATAATCTACTTAATCACACTGTTTTCCTTTAATTTGATCAATTTTGATAGACAGTTGGAAAAGGGGTCTGTGGATCGAGTCAGTGGACTGCAGCACGGGAGTCCTTGCCAAAGAAAGCCAACAAGCTTGATGAGGAGGGGATGGAGGTGGCTGTCTGCCGACATGGTGTGCTGTTGAGAAGCCTTAACATGATGAGGGGGGAAATATTTGCATATCCCTTGTTTCTGCAAAAAGAGCTGTCCTCAAGGAATGTGCAGTTCATGTGCACTGATGTAATATGCAAGTATTGGCCTTACCTGCAGAGAGTAGTTAATGATTGTCCAGAGCTCTCTCCTCTCCTGGATATGAAGCCTTTCTTGTCAGTGATGCACGCAAAGGCACACGCTTGGAAATGTGAGGTAAACTGTTTTTCAAAACATTAATGTACCAGTTTGTGACCTTGGTTTAATTTTTTATTAATGTTCAATAACATAATAAAGTTCAATAATTCCAAAACACATGAGTTAGGTGTTTAACCCCCTTACTTTTTTGGTCTTCATACACAAGATTAAGTGGGGTGGTCGAAACCAAGAAGGAGCAGACACCACCCTGGGTGAAGAGGTTGAACAAGTGAATAGCTTCTTATCAAGAACCGCTATATGCAGTAAATACATGACCAAAGGAGGCAAGTGTATTTTGAAAGAATTTCTAATTAGAAGTTATCAAAATCAAGTTAAAAGTACTTGCAAATTTTTTATTTATTCTATCCATTTTTTAGCTAGAGCAGACATGACTACTATCCAGGCCATGGCATGGAACCAACGCAAAATTGAGAACCTTGGGAAAGTGCTTTCTCGAAGATTAATACAGGTTTGTGATGACAACAAGTATGCAAATAGTATAGAAAAAACTTGGAGAGTGAGAAAAAAAAATCAAATCATGCTCATTTTTAAATAATGTTTATCATGTCCACGTTTTTGAAAAGGAGTATTAATCATGTATGCAGTATATGGCATTAGTCTTTATATTGTGTTTTAATTTACTTCTGTTATTCATCAGACAAAAGCAAAAATTCAGGAGGAGTCCTTAAAACTGGATGCAATTAAGACAGAGTTGGCAGTAACAGATGACAACCTTAAAGACTGGATCAGGGAAATCACACAGTGGGCTGATACAGGTAAGCATGTTGTAGATTACCTTAGCACTATACTTTGTTTTAGCCCTTTCAAAAAACAAAACATTGACTCACTGACTTTGGTGTTATGTATGGTTTATTTTTTCATTTTATTATCTTATTTCCCCAAATGCCCTGCTTTACTCAACCATTGATAATGCGTTTAATTTTAAGTTTTATTCAATTGTTAAAATTGTGTTCAATAGCATATCTAGCATATGTTTTACATTTTAGAAGAGAGCACAGGAAGCCAGCAGGGTCTGCAGAAGAAGATTGAGACTCTTTATGTGAGCATCAGACAGAGGAAGCAAAATCTTTACAGACAAACAGGTTAAAACATTTTCAAGCTTTTAACAAAATTTTAACCCTGGGTACCACTAACCTCAAGTTCATATGTTTTGGCTAAATTATACTTTGATTACTCATTCATTCATTTTTAGCACTCATTATGTTAAAGCATTATGGAATATACAAAGTAAAATTGTATTTCTAAATGTCCATATAACATTAAAGAAAATACTGTTCAGAATGTGACAATGCATTTGTCTTTTAAGATGGGAACAAGAGAAGACATAAACTTCGCAGAAGGATTTTGGAGGAAAAAGACAAATTTATTGCAGCTCTAGATGAGTACAATAGGGCAGCGCCTGAAAAACTGCAGTCAGCTGATACAATTCTGGCATCTGAGAGTTATGCATGGCCATGGCTGCTGGATGAGCATGGTATGTCTTGTTTGTCATTCAAAATTTTGTAAAAAAAATGTAATGTACTGAACTATAATGTTAATGTATTGTGGCTTACCTGCTTAAAGGGTATATTATGTTTATTGTGCAGACGTTTATTTTAGATTTACATGCAAAGGTCAAATAAATTTTTTATTAATTTATCATTTATGTTTGTGTAAAAATAAACTGATAAACTATTCATGTCATTATTTTTGAAAATATCTTCACAGATAATCTTATCACCAAAAAAAAAGCTTTTGATCAACTGATGCTGTTCAAGCGACTTAAGGAAGAGGAGTGCATTGTTCTTAAAGAGATAAAGAATCACTGGAAAAGCCTCAAAAGAGATTTTTCTGTTCTAAATGACCTTTCAAGGGATGTTGCTGTTTATGTGAAAAAGAACGGTATGTTTTTCATACTTTTTGATTTATCTTTTGTACAGAATTGTAACAATTTTGTCCATAATATCTTACTGTTTAAAGGGATAGTTCACCCCAAAATTTAAATTGTCATAATTGTTTCATCCTCTTGTCATGTCCAACCTGTATGACCTTCTGTCTTCCACAGAACACAAAAGAAGATATTTTGAAGAATGTTGATAACTGGCACCTATTAACTTGCATTGGTGTTGTGTCCATACAATAGGGTGAATGGGTGCTGCCGCTGTTTGGTTACCAACATTTTTCAAAATAGCTTTTGTGTTTTGCAGAAGAAAGAAAGTCATACAGGTACAATTTTCATTTTTGGGTGAATTATTTATCTGATGCAGTTTTAGCTGCTGCTTCCTACTGGTAAAAAAAAGTCCATTGATGTTCTAAATTCTGCAGAACATGCAGATTTAAAATTACAAAATAATTTATTTTCATTTTTTTGTGAAATTTACAGACCAGGACTGTTGGCTTTCTGACAGTGGAGTTCTAGGACTTACTTCCCTGCTTAAGAGAAAACTATACTTCCTGAGAGATTACATGTCCTCTGTTCGTCAGCTGTACTGTAGTGTGCTAGACAACAGTTGTGAGCTGTTTGGAAACATAAATGATGATGAGTACCTCAGAGAAATTGACATGGATGAGGAAGATATCCAGTATGGTTCTGATTATGAAGATGATGAGGAGGAGGATAAAGAAGAGGAGGAAAATGAAGAGTCATAATTGCTCAGGGACTACAAAACTACAGTTGTGGTCCACTACTCTAATGGTAGCCAAATGAATACATGGCTAGAATGACAAAGACAGTCTCTCCTAAATAGTTAATAATATGTCCCGCTTTACTTAATCACAACAGTATGTCACTTATGTTTTTAGGTCTGAGAAAGAAATTTGAAAATGGTCAGTATTGGTTACATTACTTATTGTCTCACTGAAATAGTGCATTGACCTTTTATTCTCTAACATATTCTTCTGTTTGTCACTTATATAATTGATGTTTTACAATGTTGCTAGATTTAAATTCACAATTCTTTTTAAATGGCTTGTTGTAACAAAATGTTTTCTTGTCTTTTTATATTGTCTTTGAAAAATAAAATAACCAAATTAATTTCATAACATGTCAACCAGTTTTTTAATGAACTGTACAGCATGCATGTACTGTATGTTTACTGTGACCAGCATGTTAAAAGGGTGTCTGGACTTCATTGCTCTAAGACCAATATATGTAATAAAATATCTACATATTTGTTTCCATCTTTGCCTTCATAGACTTACACATGCATGCAACGCTGATTGACTTATGTATTTAAAACAATATATAGCAATTTATTCATTAACCGTTAAAAATAAGATCTTGTAATAAATGGCCATATATTGTATGGACAAATACGCACGACTTCTCATGTGCTTGGTGTGTTCTGCATCGCTGCGCAGACCGATCAGCATATGACATCAAAGTACCCCGACATCAGACTGTTCTGCATGCTTCCGAATCGCTCTCGCGGTACTTTGATGCCAAATGCCGATCGGTCTGTGCAGCGCTGCACTAGGTCAAACATTGGCTCCATAGTATCTTTCAACAGGCATTTAAAAACGTTCCACGTACTTAAAGCATATTTGTATAATGCATTATACAACTCAACTCAACTCAACTTTATTTATATAGCGCTTTTACAATTTTCATTGTTACAAAGCAGCTGTACATGAGACACATTGACTACAAGCAAAACAATCAAAGTTGTACCTGCAAAAACAAGAAAAGGTTGAAAACACAGAAGACAGACACACCCACACACAAAACACTCCACACACACAACACGCACACACGCAAAAACAGTATGCAAACGGTGGCGAGGAACCCAAAACTCTAATCGAGAAAAAAACCTCAGGAGAACCCAGGCCCAACCAGGGGATTCCAGTTCCCCTCTGGCAAAAGCTGCTGCCTCTGCACAAGCTCCAGAGAACTTGCACAACAAGGCTAAATAAAATAAATAAACTTAATAATAAAATAAATTATAGTTTAAGATTATCATTAATAATCTAATAGCATTTGAAATTTTGTGGTGAAGACATGTCAAGAGACCGCGTCCTTCTTTATCCAGCTCTATCATCTCAGCTCTTGTCAGGTCCCCACTTCCCATTCTCCGCTCTACCATCAGGTCAGGCCATGAACTGCATCCTGCTCGCTGTGGTAACCTTGGAACAATGAGACAAGACTGGCTGAGAGTAGAGTACTGTTCTGTACTCTTTGATGCAACAAGTACATCAGTTGTGTTTTTGGTTCCGGTTGATCTAACTAATGCAGCCTAAACCCTCTGAAGATTTATATTATGGAAGAGTAGTGTATGCAAGATTAAAAAGATGCGTCTTTAGTCTAGATTTAAACTGACAGAGTGTGTCTGCCTCCCGGACAGTGCAGGGAAGACTATTCCAAAGTTTAGGCGCTAGGTAGGAAAAGGATCTACCACCTGCACTTGATTTTGAAATTCTAGGTATTACCAACTGACAGGACGCCTGAGAGCGTAATGCACGTGAAGGACTGTAATACAAAAGGAGTTCATTCAAGTACTGAGGAGCTAAACCATGTAAGGCTTTATAGGTAATAAGCAAGATTTTAAAGTTAACGCGATGCTTTATAGGTAACCAGTGCAAGGTTGACAGAACCGGGCTAATATGTTCATACTTTTTTGTACGTGTAAGAACTCGAGCTGCCGCGTTTTGGACCAATTGGAGTTTTTGTAATAAGCCTGCAGGGCAACCACCTAACAGTGCATTACAGTAATCTAGTCTTGATGTCATGAATGCATGAATTAACTTCTCTGCATCTGAGATTGACAGCATATGACGTAGTTTAGATATATTCTTAAAATGGAAAAACGCAATTTTACAGGTGTTGGCGACGTGGCTCTCAAATGACAGATTACTATCGAATAGAACGCCAAGATTCTTTGCTGACGACGAGGGTTTTATGGAACATCCGTCAATAGTTAAACAGTATTCTTGGTTGTTACTTATAGCAGTTTTCGGTCCAATAAGTAACACTTCCGTTTTGTCCGAGTTCAGTAATAAAAAGTTGTTACTCATCCAGTTGTTACTCATCCAGGAAACAGGGTTGGAGCTGCTGTCTGCAGGACGGTAGCTCTCCAGGAGCACGGTTGGAGATCCCTGCTGTAAACGTTTAGAAAATCTTGTAAAATTCAGTTTGTTAAACCACAAAATGTTTTTTGCTTGAATAGAAAATGTTTACTTAAAGTCGGCATGAAATTAAAAATGATCATTGTAATTGTCTTACACAGTGTTGCAGTATTTATTTTAAATTATTTATCCGTGCATATCATTATTTTTTATTCATTTGCTCTTGTAATCTTTAACCTCCCTCTCACAACGACCTCTCTTCACTTCCGGTCACGAGGAATGGCACGAGGGTGGGGCTCCAATGACTGACTGATTGCAAACTTGAACTCAAATCTTTCAACTTTCAACGATCCAATTAGTTCTGGATAGATGAAATCAAGTCCCGCCCTACATTTTTTTCCTCATTTCAGAAGTTGTTTACTTCAAGTATACATCACAATACAGAAAAAAATACAATTGCTTCTTCCGTTTCATGCCGACTTTAGGGTTTAAAATAAATATCAGGAAACTCCGGAAAAAATAAAAAGGCAAATCCGCGCAACAAGGACACCTGGTTCCTATGTAATGGTGTGTTCACACCAAACGCGAAATTAAGCAATTTGCGCAAGTAAATTACAAAACTCAAATTAGAAATTCGCTTGAAGAGCTGATTGACACCTACTGTTTGACACATCCGGACACGTAAAGACACTCCCCGTCGCGCAATGTTTTTTTTATTCACTCGCGCAAAAATATCAAACTATTCCAGCGAGTAATAAAGAGCGAGGAACACAATCCTTCGCGTTTGGTGTAAACACAGCATAAGTCGTAAGGATCACTGTTGTCCAACATGCTTTTAATAATAGTGTTGTGTTTTTGTCCCAATTTCTTTGTATCTCCTATCCACCTTCTTTTTGAACGGGCAAGTAAACGATGTGACGTACTTCCTTTTTGTGTTGAGACCTCCATTTTATTAGCAGTCTGGTGGAAAACAATGGAAGTGTGTCGCCACGGGAGCACTCTCAAAACACTATTAAAACAGTTCTGGTAAAATACATATTACATATGTATTACACAGTGGGAGGGTGAAGTGGCCTGATATATCATGAAGATATATTCAATTATTTAGTATTTTCTCTCAGAGTTGACGGGTCTTCGATACACAACTATAAAAGCACAGAGACATACCAGTACATGCACAGTGTGAAAGTTGAAACATTCCTGGATCATTACAACTAATAACGGAAGAATCGAGATGGTTGGTTGCTCTTGTATCGCAGGTCTCCGTCGAGCTGCAACATCCATCACAACTTTCAAAAATCAGTAGGCTACTGTTTAGCGTGTTGACCAAAATGCTAAAAGTGCTTTGGATAAAAGCGTTTGCCAAATTAATGAAATGTAATGTCTTGCACCTGTTAGCCATGCAGCTGCGATCCTCTGGAAGGAAGGTTTGCTTTAGCCTAATAGGTTTTAAACTGCTAAATACAAATAAAAATGCTGACAGCTAAATTTTAACTGCTGCTAATATTATTATACCACTATTTCAACTACCAAAAATGCGTTTCTTGATAATCTGCCCGAATTGTCTCAAATCATGAGAAATAACGTTGAAGATCTTGATATTACCACTGAAAATTTTAATTCGACCTTCTCAGTAACGCTAGACACAGTTGCTCCACTACGTTTAAAGAAGATTAAAAATGGCAGCCCCACCCCGTGGTATAATGAACACACTAAGGCTCTAAAGAAAGCGGCCCGAAAAATGGAGTGCAACTTTAAGAAAACTAAATTAGAGGTATTTCGTACAGCATGGAAGGATAGTATTCGAAAATACAGGAAAGCCCTAAAAACTTCTAGATCCGCCTACTTTTCATCACTAATAGAAGAAAACCAGCACAACCCTAGGTTTTTATTTAACACGGTGGCTAAATTAACAAGAAATAAATCGTCAGTGACTTCTGATCCTGTATATCAGCATAGCAGTGATGAATTTATGAACTACTTCACATATAAAATCCAAGATATTAGAGAAAAAATTATAACAATGCAATCAGAAGTGAAACCCGCTGAACAAACTAACTACAGCGCCCTTAAGGAGAAAATGCAATTATTTTATACCGTAGATCAAGATGAGCTGTCTAAAATTATTAGATCATCTAAATCAACAACATGCATACTAGACCCTATACCTACAAATCTACTGAAAGAGATGCTCCCAGAAATTATAGATCCTCTTCTTGGTATTATTAACTCATCTCTGACATTAGGACATGTGCCTAAAGCATATAAGGTGGCTGTTATAAGGCCCCTTGTCAAAAAACCCCAACTCGACCCTAGAGAACTAAGGAACTACAGGCCTATATCGAATCTACCTTTCATATCTAAAGTTCTGGAAAAAGTAGTTTCAACTCAATTATGCTCCTTCCTCCAAAGGAATGACATCAATGAAGAATTCCAGTCTGGATTTAGAGCATGTCACAGTACAGAGACTGCTTTGATCAGAGTTACAAATGATCTGCTATTGGCGTCTGACCGAGGTTGTATCTCGTTATTGGTGCTGCTAGACCTTAGTGCTGCATTCGATACCATTGACCACAGCACACTCCTACATAGACTCGAAAATTATGTCGGCATTAAGGGAATAGCTTTGAAATGGTTTAAATCTTATTTATCCGACCGTTTTCAATTTGTAGCAATAAACAATGAGGTGTCACGCAAATCGCAAGTCCAGTACGGTGTACCACAGGGCTCAGTCTTAGGGCCTCTGCTCTTCGCATTATACATGCTACCTCTAGGAGATATAATAAAGCGACACGGAGTTAGCTTTCACTGTTATGCTGATGATACTCAACTTTATATTTCCTCGAAGCCTCATGAAACACAGCAGTTCCATCGAATAATGGAATGCATAGTCGATATAAAAAACTGGATGAGTAACAACTTTTTATTACTGAACTCGGACAAAACGGAAGTGTTACTTATTGGACCGAAAACTGCTATAAGTAACAACCAAGAATACTGTTTAACTATTGACGGATGTTCCATAAAACCCTCGTCGTCAGCAAAGAATCTTGGCGTTCTATTCGATAGTAATCTGTCATTTGAGAGCCACGTCGCCAACACCTGTAAAATTGCGTTTTTCCAT